>NW_027311945.1:195000-212500 GCF_040954645.1 Diabrotica undecimpunctata | reverse complement strand
GCGTGTGTGAGTATGTGTGTGTGTCCGTTTGGCTTGCAGTGATAAGAACACGACCGAGGCAAGAAGGCCCTGCCTATCGTAAGAGGCGTCTAATAGGTAGGAGTCGAGAGGTGAAGAATGTATGTGTGTGTGCGTGTGTGCGTGTTTGTGTGTTTGTGAATGTATGTGTGTGTGCGTGTGTGCGTGCGTGTGTAAGTGTCAGTGTGTGTGTCCTTTCGGCTCACAGAGATAAGAACTCGGCCGTGGCAAGAAGTTCCTGCCTGTCGTAAGAGGCGACTAATGGGTAGGATTCGAGAGGTGAAGATTGTATGTGTGTGTGCGTGTGTGCGTGTGTGTGTGCGTGTGTGAGTATGTGTGTGTGTTAGTTCGGCTTGCAGAGATAAGAACTTGACCGAGGCAAGAAGGCCCTGCCTATCGTAAGAGGCGTCTAATAGGTAGGAGTCGAGAGGTGAAGAATGTATGTGTGTGTGCGTGTGTGCGTGTTTGTGTGTTTGTGAATGTATGTGTGTGTGCGTGTGTGCGTGCGTGTGTGTGTCAGTGTGTGTGTCCTTTCGGCTCACAGAGATAAGAACTCGGCCGTGGCAAGAAGTTCCTGCCTGTCGTAAGAGGCGACTAATGGGTAGGATTCGAGAGGTGAAGATTGTATGTGTGTGTGCGTGTGTGCGTGTGTGTGTGCGTGTGTGAGTATGTGTGTGTGTTAGTTCGGCTTGCAGAGATAAGAACTTGACCGAGGCAAGAAGGCCCTGCCTATCGTAAGAGGCGTCTAATAGGTAGGAGTCGAGAGGTGAAGAATGTATGTGTGTGTGCGTGTGTGCGTGTTTGTGTGTTTGTGAATGTATGTGTGTGTGCGTGCGTGTGTGTGTCAATGTGTGTGTCCTTTCGGCTCACAGAGATAAGAACTCGGCCGTGGCAAGAAGTTCCTGCCTGTCGTAAGAGGCGACTAATGGGTAGGAGTCGAGAGGTGAAGAGTGTATGTGTGTGTGTGCGTGTGTGCGTGTGTGTGTGCGTGTGTGAGTATGTGTGTGTGTCCGTTTGGCTTGCAGTGATAAGAACACGACCGAGGCAAGAAGGCCCTGCCTATCGTAAGAGGCGACGAATAGGTAGGAGTCGAGAGGTGAAGAGTGCATGTGTGTGTGTGTGCGTGTGTGCGTGTGTGTGTGCGTGTGTGAGTATGTGTGTGTGTCCGTTCGGCTTACAGAGATAGGAACACGGCCGAGGCAAGAAAGCTCTGCCTGTCGTAAGAGGCGACTAATAGGTAGGAGTCGAGAGGTGAAGAATGTATGTGTGTGTGCGTGTGTGCGTGTTTGTGTGTGTGTGAGTGTATGTGTGTGTGCGTGTGGGCCTGCGTGTATGTGTGTGTGTTTGTGAGTGTGTGTGTGTATGTGTGTGCCTGTTTGTGTGTGTTTGTGAGTGTGTGAGTATGTGTGTGTGTTAGTTCGGCTTGCAGAAATAAGAACACGACCGAGGCAAGAAGGCCCTGCCTATCGTAAGAGGCGACTAAGAGGTAGGAGTCGAGAGGTGAAGAGTGCATGTGTGTGTGCGTGTGTGCGTGTGTGTGTGCGTGTGTGAGTATGTGTGTGTGTTAGTTCGGCTTGCAGAGATAAGAACTTGACCGAGGCATGAAGGCCCTGCCTATCGTAAGAGGCGTCTAATAGGTAGGAGTCGAGAGGTGAAGAATGTATGTGTGTGTGCGTGTGTGCGTGTTTGTGTGTTTGTGAATGTATGTGTGTGTGCGTGTGTGCGTGCGTGTGTGTGTCAGTGTGTGTGTCCTTTCGGCTCACAGAGATAAGAACTCGGCCGTGGCAAGAAGTTCCTGCCTGTCGTAAGAGGCGACTAATGGGTAGGAGTCGAGAGGTGAAGAGTGTATGTGTGTGTGTGCGTGTGTGCGTGTGTGTGTGCGTGTGTGAGTATGTGTGTGTGTCCGTTTGGCTTGCAGTGATAAGAACACGGCCAAGGCAAGAAGGCCCTGCCTGTCGTAAGAGGCGACTAATAGGTAGGAGTCGAGAGGTGAAGAATGAATGTGTGTGTGCGTGTGTGCGTGTTTGTGTGTTTGTGAGTGTATGTGTGTGTGCGTGTGTGCGTGCGTGTGTAAGTGTCAGTGTGTGTGTCCTTTCGGCTCACAGAGATAAGAACTCGGCCGTGGCAAGAAGTTCCTGCCTGTCGTAAGAGGCGACTAATGGGTAGGATTCGAGAGGTGAAGATTGTATGTGTGTGTGCGTGTGTGCGTGTGTGTGTGTGCGTGTGTGAGTATGTGTGTGTGTTAGTTCGGCTTGCAGAAATAAGAACACGACCGAGGCAAGAAGGCCCTGCCTATCGTAAGAGGCGACGAATAGGTAGGAGTCGAGAGGTGAAGAGTGCATGTGTGTGTGTGTGCGTGTGTGCGTGTGTGTGTGCGTGTGTGAGTATGTGTGTGTGTCCGTTCGGCTTACAGAAATAGGAACACGGCCGAGGCAAGAAGGCTCTGCCTGTCGTAAGAGGCGACTAATAGGTAGGAGTCGAGAGGTGAAGAATGTATGTGTGTGTGCGTGTGTGCGTGTTTGTGTGTGTGTGAGTGTATGTGTGTGTGCGTGTGGGCCTGCGTGTATGTGTGTGTGTTTGTGAGTGTGTGTGTGTATGTGTGTGCCTGTTTGTGTGTGTTTGTGAGTGTGTGAGTATGTGTGTGTGTTAGTTCGGCTTGCAGAAATAAGAATACGGCCGAGGCCAGAAGGCCCTGCCTCTTGTAAGGGTCGACTAATAAGTAGGAGTCGAGAGGTGAAGAGTGTATGTGTGTGTGTGCGTGTGTGCGTGTGTGTGTGTGCGTGTGTGTGTGCGTGTGTGAGTATATGTGTGTGTTAGTTCGGCTTGCAGAGATGAGAACACGACCGCGGCAAGAATGCACTGCTTATCGTAAGAGGCGACTAAAAGGTAGGAGTCGAGAGGTGAAGAGTGTATGTGTGTGTGCGTGTGTGCGTGTGTGTGTGTTTGTGCGTATGTGAGTGTGTGTGTATGAGTGTGTGTGTCCGTTCGGCTTGCAGAGATAAGAATACGGCCGTGGCAAGAAGGCCATGCTTGCTGTAAGGAGCGACTAATTGGTAGGAGTCGAGAGATGAAGAGTGTATGTGTGTGTGTGTGTGTGTGTGTTCGTTTGTGTTTGCGTGTGTAAGATGTGTGTATGTATGTGTGTGTCCGTTCGGCTCGCAGAGATTAGAATACGGCCGAGTCAAGAAGGACATGCCTGTCGTAAGAGGCGACTAATGGGTAGGAGTCGAGAGGTAAAGAGTGTATTTGTGTGTGTGTGTGTGTGTGTGTGCGTGTGTGTGTGCGTGTGAGCGTGCGTGTGTGTGTGAGTGTGTGTGTCTGTTCGGCACACAGAGATAAGAACTCGGCTGTGGCAAGTAGTCCCTGCCTTTCGAAAGAGAAGAATAATGGGTAGGAGTCGAGAGGTGAAGAGTGTATATGTGTGTGTGTGTGCGTGTGTGCGTGTGTGCGTGCGTGTGGGTGTGTGTGAGTGTGTGTGTATGTGTGTGTGTCCGTCTGGCTTGCAGAGGTAAGAATACGGCCAAGGCAAGAAGACCCTGCCTGTTGTAAGGGGCGACTAACAGGTAGGAGTCGAGAGGTGAAGAGTGTATGTGTGTGTGTGCGTGTGTGCATGTGTGTGTGCGTGTGTGAGTGTTCGTGTGTGTGTCCGTTCGGCTTGCAGAGATAAGAATACGTCCGTGGCAAGAAGGCCCTGCCTGTCTTAAGAGGCGACTAATGGGTAGGAGTCGAGAGGAGAAGAGTGTATGTGTGTGTGTGTGTGCGTATGTGCGTGTGTGGGCATGTGTGAGTGTGTGTGTATGTGTGTGTGTTTGTTTGGCTTGCAGAGATAAGAATACGGCCGAGGCCAGAAGGCCCTGCCTCTTGTAAGTGTCGACTAATAAGTAGGAGTCGAGAGGTGAAGAGTGTATGTGTGTGTGTGTGCGTGTGTGCGTGTGTGTGTGCGTGTGTGTGTGCGTGTGTGAGTATATGTGTGTGTTAGTTCGGCTTGCAGAGATGAGAACACGACCGCGGCAAGAATGCACTGCTTATCGTAAGAGGCGACTAAAAGGTAGGAGTCGAGAGGTGAAGATTGTATGTGTGTGTGCGTGTGTGCGTGTGTGTGTGCTTGTGTGAGTGTGTCTGTATGTGTGTGTGTCCGTCTGGCTTGCAGAGGTAAGAATACAGCCAAGGCAAGAAGACCCTGCCTGTTGTAAGGGGCGACTAACAGGTAGGAGTCGAGAGGTGAAGAGTGTATGTGTGTGTGTGCGTGTGTGCATGTGTGTGTGCGTGTGTGAGTGTTCGTGTGTGTGTCCGTTCGGCTTGCAGAGATAAGAATACGTCCGTGGCAAGAAGGCCCTGCCTGTCTTAAGAGGCGACTAATGGGTAGGAGTCGAGAGGAGAAGAGTGTATGTGTGTGTGTGTGTGCGTATGTGCGTGTGTGGGCATGTGTGAGTGTGTGTGTATGTGTGTGTGTTTGTTTGGCTTGCAGAGATAAGAATACGGCCGAGGCCAGAAGGCCCTGCCTCTTGTAAGGGTCGACTAATAAGTAGGAGTCGAAAGGTGAAGAGTGTATGTGTGTGTGTGCGTGTGTGCGTGTGTGCGTGTGTGTGTGCGTGTGTGTGTGCGTGTGTGAGTATATGTGTGTGTTAGTTCGGCTTGCAGAGATAAGGACACGACCGCGGCAAGAATGCACTGCTTATCGTAAGAGGCGACTAAAAGGTAGGAGTCGAGAGGTGAAGAGTGTATGTGTGTGTGTGCGTGTGTGCGTGTGTGTGTGCGTGTGTGAGTGTGTCTGTATGTGTGTGTGTCCGTCTGGCTTGCAGAGGTAAGAATACGGCCAAGGCAAGAAGACCCTGCCTGTTGTAAGGGGCGACTAACAGGTAGGAGTCGAGAGGTGAAGAGTGTATGTGTGTGTGTGCGTGTGTGCATGTGTGTGTGCGTGTGTGAGTGTTCGTGTGTGTGTCCGTTCGGCTTGCAGAGATAAGAATACGTCCGTGGCAAGAAGGCCCTGCCTGTCTTAAGAGGCGACTAATGGGTAGGAGTCGAGAGGAGAAGTGTGTATGTGTGTGTGTCTGTGCGTATGTGCGTGTGTGGGCATGTGTGAGTGTGTGTGTATGTGTGTGTGTTTGTTTGGCTTGCAGAGATAAGAATACGGCCGAGGCCAGAAGGCCCTGCCTCTTGTAAGGGTCGACTAATAAGTAGGAGTCGAGAGGTGAAGAGTGTATGTGTGTGTGTGCGTGTGTGCGTGTGTGTGTGCGTGTGTGTGTGCGTGTGTGAGTATATGTGTGTGTTAGTTCGGCTTGCAGAGATGAGAACACGACCGCGGCAAGAATGCACTGCTTATCGTAAGAGGCGACTAAAAGGTAGGAGTCGAGAGGTGAAGAGTGTATGTGTGTGTGCGTGTGTGCGTGTGTGTGTGTTTGTGCGTGTGTGAGTGTGTGTGTATGAGTGTGTGTGTCCATTCGGCTTGCAGAGATAAGAATACGGCCGTGGCAAGAAGGCCATGCTTGCTCTAAGGAGCGACTAATTGGTAGGAGTCGAGAGATGAAGAGTGTATGTGTGTGTGTGTGTGTGTGTTCGTTTGTGTTTGCGTGTGTAAGTATGTGTGTATGTATGTGTGTGTCCGTTCGGCTCGCAGAGATTAGAATACGGCCGAGGCAAGAAGGACATGCCTGTCGTAAGAGGCGACTAATGGGTAGGAGTCGAGAGTTAAAGAGTGTATTTGTGTGTGTGTGTGTGTGTGTGTGTGTGTGTGTGCGTGTGTGTGTGCGTGTGAGCGTGCGTGTGTGTGTGAGTGTGTGTGTCTGTTCGGCACACAGAGATAAGAACTCGGCTGTGGCAAGTAGTCCCTGTCTGTCGTAAGAGGCGACTAATGGGTAGGAGTCGAAAGGTAAAGAGTGTATGTGTGTGTGTGTGCGTGTCTGCGTGTGTTTGTGCGTGTGTGAGTGTGTGTGTGCGTGTGTGCGTGCATGTGTGTGTGAGTGTGTGTATCCGTTCGGCTTGCAGAGATAAGAATACGGCCGGAGCAAGAAGGCTTTGCCTCTCGTAAGAGGCGACTAAGGGATAGGAGTCAAGAGAAGGAGAGTGTGTGCGTGTGCGTGTGCGTGTGCGTGTGCGTTTGCGTGTGCGTGTGCGTGTGCGTGTGCGCGTGTGTGTGGCGTGTGTGCGTGCGTGTCTGTGTGAGTGTGTGTGTGTGTCCGTTCGGCTCGCAGAGATAAGAAAACGGCCGTGGCAAGAAGTCCCTGAAGTAATAAGTAGGAGTCGAGAGCTGAAGAGTGTATGTGTGTGTGTGTGCGTGTGTGCGTGTGTGTGTGCGTGTGTGAGTATGTGTGTGTGTTAGTTCGGCTTGCAGAAATAAGAACACGACCGAGGCAAGAAGGCCCTGCCTATCGTAAGAGGCGACTAATAGGTAGGAGTCGAGAGGTGAAGAGTGTATGTGTGTGTGCGTGTGTGCGTATGTGTGTGCGTGTGTGAGTATGTGTATGTGTCCGTTTGGCTTGCAGTGATAAGAACACGGCCAAGGCAAGAAGGCCCTGCCTGTCGTAAGAGGCGACTAATAGGTAGGAGTCGAGAGGTGAAGAATGTAAGTGTGTGTGCGTGTGTGCGTGTTTGTGTGTTTGTGAGTGTATGTGTGTGTGCGTGTGTGCGTGCGTGTGTGGGTGTCAGTGTGTGTGTCCTTTCGGCTCACAGAGATAAGAACTCGGCCGTGGCAAGAAGTTCCTGCCTGTCGTAAGAGGCGACTAATGGATAGGATTCGAGAGGTGAAGATTGTATGTGTGTGTGCGTGTGTGTGTGCGTGTGTGAGTATGTGTGTGTGTTAGTTCGGCTTGCAGAAATAAGAACACGACCGAGGCAAGAAGGCCCTGCCTATCGTAAGAGGCGACTAATAGGTAGGAGTGAGTCGAGAGGTGAAGAGTGCATGTGTGTGTGTGTGTGCGTGTGTGCGTGTGTGTGTGCGTGTGTAAGTATGTGTGTGTGTCCGTTCGGCTTGCAGAGATAGGAACACGGCCGAGGCAAGAAGGCTCTGCCTGTCGTAAGAGGCGACTAATAGGTAGGAGTCGAGAGGTGAAGAATGTATGTGTGTGTGCGTGTGTGCGTGTTTGTGTGTGTGTGAGTGTATGTGTGTGTGCGTGTGGGCCTGCGTGTATGTGTGTGTGTTTATGAGTGTGTGTGTGTATGTGTGTGTCCCTTCTGCTCGCAGATATAAGAAAACAGCCGTGGCAAGAAGGCCATGCAAATCGTACGGGGCGACTAATGGGTAGGAGTCGAGAGGTGAAGAGTGTATGTGTGTGTGTGCGTGTGTACGTGTGTGTGTGCGTGTGCGTGTGCGTGTGCGTGTGCGTTTGCGTGTGCGTGTGCGTGTGCGTGTGCGTGTGCGCGTGTGTGTGGCGTATGTGCGTGCGTGTCTGTGTGAGTGTGTGTGTGTGTCCGTTCGGCTCGCAGAGATAAGAAAACGGCCGTGGCAAGAAGTCCCTGAAGTAATAAGTAGGAGTCGAGAGCTGAAGAGTGTATGTGTGTGTGAGCGTGTGTGCGTGTGTGTGTGCGTGTGTGAGTATGTGTGTGTGTTAGTTCGGCTTGCAGAAATAAGAACACGACCGAGGCAAGAAGGCCCTGCCTATCGTAAGAGGCGACTAATAGGTAGGAGTCGAGAGGTGAAGAGTGTATGTGTGTGTGCGTGTGTGCGTATGTGTGTGCGTGTGTGAGTATGTGTATGTGTCCGTTTGGCTTGCAGAGATAAGAACACGGCCGAGGCAAGAAGGCCCAGCTTGTCGTAAGAGGCGACTAATAGGTAGGAGTCGAGTGGTGAAGAATGTATGTGTGTGTGCGTGTGTGCGTGTGTGTGTGTGAGTGTATGTGTGTGTGCGTCTGTGCGTGCGTGTGTGCGTGTGCGTGTCCGTGTGTGCGTACGTGTGTGCCTGTTTGTGTGTGTTTGTGAGTGTGTGAGTATGTGTGTGTGTTAGTTCGGCTTGCAGAAATAAGAACACGACCGAGGCAAGAAGGCCCTGCCTATCGTAAGAGGCGACTAATAGGTAGGAGTCGAGAGGTGAAGAGTGCATGTGTGTGTGCGTGTGTGCGTGTGTGTGTGCGTGTGTGAGTATGTGTGTGTGTTAGTTCGGCTTGCAGAGATAAGAACTTGACCGAGGCAAGAAGGCCCTGTCTATCGTAAGAGGCGTCTAATAGGTAGGAGTCGAGAGGTGAAGAATGTTTGTGTGTGTGCGTGTGTGTGCGTGTGTTTGTGCGTGTGTGCGTGTCTGTGTGTGTCTGTTCGGCTCGCAGAGATAAGAATGCGTCCGTGGCAAGAAGGCCCTGCCTGTCTTAAGAGGCGACTAATGGAAAGGAGTCGAGAGTTGGAGAGTGTGTGCGTGTGCGTGTACGTGTGCGTGTGTGCGTGTGTGCCTGTGTGCGTGTGTTTGTGTGTGCGTGTGTGTGTGTCCGGTCGGCTCGCAGAAATGAGAACACGGCCGTAGCAAGAAGGCCTTGCCTGTCGTAAGAGGCGACTTATGGGTAGGAGTCGAGAGGTGAAGAGGGTATGTGTGTGTGTGTGCGTGTGTGTGCGTGTGTAAGTGTGTGAGTGTGTGTGTGTCTGTTCGGCTTGCAGAGATAATAATACGGCCGAGGCAAGAAGGCCCTGCCTGTCGTGAGAGGCGACTAATGGGTAGGAGTCGAGAGGTGAAGAGTGTATGTGTGTGTGTGTGTGCGTGTGTGTGCGTGTGTGAGTGTGTGTGTGTATTTGTGTGTGTAAGTGTGTGTGTGTCCGTTTGGCTCGCAGAGATAAGAAGGTATAAGAGATAAGCGACTAATTGGTGGGAGTCGAGAGATGAAGAGTGTATGTGTGTGTGTGTGTTCCTTTGTGTGTGCGTGTGTAAGTGTGTGTGTTTGTATGTGTGTGTCCGTTCGGCTTGCCGAAATTAGAATACGACCGAAGCATGAAGGCCATGCCTGTCGTAAGAGGCGACTAATGGGTAGAAGTCGAGAGGTGGAGGGTGTATTTGTGTGTGTGTGTGTGCGTGCGTGTGTGTGTCAGTGTGTGTGTCCGTTCGGCTAACAGAGATAAGAACTTGACCGAGGCAAGAAGGCCCTGCCTATCGTAAGAGGCGACTAATAGGTAGGAGTCGAGAGGTGAAGATTGTATGTGTGTGTGTGGGTGTGTGCGTGCGTGTGTGTGTGTGAGTGTGTGTGTGTGTCCGTTCGGGTCGCAGAGATAAGAACACGGCCGTGGCAAGAATTTCCTGAATGTCGTAAGAGTCGACTAATGGGTAGGAGTCGAGAGGTGAAGCGTGTATGTGTGTGTGTGTATGTGTGCAAGTGTGTGTGTATCCGTTCGGCTTGCAGAGATGAGAATACGTCCGTGGCAAGAAGACCCTGCCTGTCTTAAGAGGCGACTAATGGATAGGAGTCGAGAGGTGGAGAGTGTGTGCGTGTGCGTGTGCGTGTGCGTGTGTGCGTGTGTGCCTGTGTGCGTGTGTTTGTGTGCGCGTGTGTGTGTGTGTCCTTTCGGCTTTCAGAGATAAGAACACGGCTGTGGCAAGAAGTTCCTGCCTGTCGTAAGAGGCGACTAATGGGTAGGAGTCGAGAGGTGAAGAGTGTATGTGTGTGTGTGTGTGCGTGTGTGCGTGTGTGCGTGTGTTTGTGCATGTGTGAGTGTTTGTGTGTGTATGTGTGCGTGTGTGCGTGCGTGTGTGTGTAAGTGTGTGTGTCCGTTCGGCTTGCAAAGATAAGAATACGGCCGAGTCAAGAAGGCCCTGCCTGTCTTAAGAGGTGACAAATGGATAGGAGTCGAGAGGTGGAGAGTGTGTGCGTGTGCGTGTGCCTGTGCGTGTGTGTGTGTCTGCGTGTGAGCGTGCATGTGTGTGTGAGTGTGTGTATATGACCGTTCCGCTCGCAGAGATAAGAACATGGCCGTGGCAAGAAGGCCCTGCCTGTCGTAAGAGGCGACTAATGGGTAGGAGTCGAAAGGTGAAGAGTGTATGTGTGTGTGTGTGCGTGTGTGCGTGTGTGTGTGCGTGTGTGAGTGTGTGTGTAGGTGTGTGTGTCCGTCAGGCTTGCAGAGATAATAATACGGCCAAGGCAAGAAGACCCTGCCTGTTGTAAGGGGCGACTAATAGGTTGGAGTTGAGAGGTGAAGAGTGTATGTGTATGAGTGTGCGTGTGTGCGTGTGTGTGTGCGTGTGTGAGTATGTGTGTGTGTCCGTTCGTCTTGCAAAGATAAGAATACGTCCGTGGCAAGAAGTCCCTGAATGTCGTAAGAGGCCACTAATGGGTAGGAGTCGAGAGGTTAGGAGTGTATGTGTGTGTATGAGTATGTGTGTGTGTGTGTGTCGGTTCGGCCCGCAGAGATAATAATACGTCCGTGGCAAGAAGGCCCTGCCTGTCTTAAGAGGCGACTAATGGATAGGAGTCGAGAGGTGAAGAGTGTATGTCTGTCTGTGCGTGTGTCCGTGTGTGTGCGTGTGTGAGTGTGTGTATGTGTGTGTGTCCGTTTGGCTTGCAGAGATAAGAATTGGCCGAGGCAAGGAGGATCTGCCTCTTGTAAGGTTCGACTAATAAGTAGGAGTCGGGAGGTTAAGAGTGTATGTGTGTGTGCGTGTGTGCGTGTGTGTGTGCGTGTATGAGTATGTGTGTGTGTGAGTTCGGCTTGCAGAGATAAGAACTTGACTGAGGCAAGAAGGCCCTGCCTTTTGTAAGAGGCGACTAATAGGTAGGAGTCGAGAGGTGAAGATTGTATGTGTGTGTGTGCGTGTGTGCGTGTGTGTGTGCGTGTGTGAGTATGTGTGTGTGTCCGTTCAGCTTGCAGAGATAAGAACACGGCCGAAGCAAGAAGGACCTGCCTGTCGTAAGAGGCGACGAATAGGTAGGAGTCGAGAGGTGAAGAATGTATGTGTGTGTGCGTGTGTGCGTGTATGTGTGTGTGCGTGTGTGCGTGCGTGTGTGCGTGTGTGTGTGCGTGTGTGCGTTCGTGTTTGCGTGTGTGTGTGTTTTTGTGAGTGTGTGTGTGTGTGTGTGTGTGTGTGTGTGTGTCTTCGGCTCGCAGAGATAAGAAAACAGCCGTGGCAAGTAAGCCATGCTAGTCGTAAGGGGCGACTAATGGGTAGGAGTCGAGAGGTGAAGAATGTGTTTGTGCGTGTGTGAGTGTGTGTGTGTATGTGTGTGTGTGTCCCTTCGGCTCGCAGAAATAACAAAACAGCGGCGGCAAGAAGGCAATGCCTGTCGTAAGAGGCGACTAATGGGTTGTAGTCGAGAGGTGAAGAGTGTACGTGTGTGCGCGTGTGTGTGTGTGTGTGAATGTGTGTGTGTAGGTGTGTGTATGTGTGTGTGTGTCCCTTTGGCTCGCAGAGATAAAAATACAGCCGTGGTAAGAAGGCCATGCCTGTCGTAAGAGGCGACTAATGGGTAGGAGTCGAGAGGTGGAGAGTGTGTGCGTGTGCGTGAGCGTGTGCGTGTGTGCGTGTGTGCCTGTGTGCGTGTGATTGTGTGCGCGTGTGTGTCTGTGTCCTTTCGGCTTTCAGAGATAAGAACACGGCTGTGGCAAGAAGTTCCTGCCTGTCGTAAGAGGCGACTAATGGGTAGGAGTCGAGAGGTGAAGAGTGTATGTGTGTGTGTGCGTGTGTGCGTGTGTGCGTGTGTTTGTGCATGTGTGAGTGTTTGTGTGTGTATGTGTGCGTGTGTGCGTGCGTGTGTGTGTAAGTGTGTGTGTCCGTTCGGCTTGCAAAGATAAGAATACGGCCGAGTCAAGAAGGCCCTGCCTGTCTTAGGAGGTGACAAATGGATAGGAGTCAAGAGGTGGAGAGTGTGTGCGTGTGCGTGTGCGTGTGTGTGTCTGCGTGTGAGCGTGCATGTGTGTGTGAGTGTGTGTGTATGCTTGTTCCGCTCGCAGAGATAAGAACATGGCCGTGGCAAGAAGGCCCTGCCTGTCGTAAGAGGCGACAAATGGGTAGGAGTCGAAAAGTGAAGAGTGTATGTGTGTGTGTGCGTGTGTGTGCGTGTGAGTGTGTGTATGTGTGTGTGTCCGTCAGGCTTGCAGAGATAATTATACGGCCAAGGCAAGAAGACCCTGCCTGTTGTAAGGGGCGACTAATAGGTAGGAGTCGAGAGGTGAAGAGTGTATGTGTGTGTGTGCGTGTGTGCGTGTGTGTGTGCGTGTGTGAGTGTGTGTGTATGTGTGTGTGTCCGTCAGGCTTGCAGAGATAATAATACGGCCAAGGCAAGAAGACCCTGCCTGTTGTAAGGGGCGACTAATAGGTAGGAGTCGAGAGGTGAAGAGTGTATGTGTGTGTGTGCGTGTGTGCGTGTGTGTGTGCGTGTTTGAGTATGTGTGTGTGTCCGTTCGGCCCGCAGAGATAAGAATACGTCCGTAACAAGAAGGCCCTGCCGGTCTTAAAAGGCGACTAATGGGTAGGAGTCGAGAGGTGAAGAGTGTATGTGTGTGTGTGCGTGTGTCCGTGTGTAAGCGTGTGTGAGTGTGTGTATGTGTGTGTCCATTTGGCTTGCAGAGATTAGAATACGGCCGAGGCAAGGAGGATCTGCCTCTTGTAAGGTTCGACTAATAAGTAGGAGTCGGGAGGTGAAGAGTGTATGTGTGTGTGCGTGTGTGCGTGTGTGTGTGCGTGTGTGAGTATGTGTGTGTGTTAGTTCGGCTTGCAGAGATAAGAACTTGTCCGAGGCAAGAAGGCCCTGCCTATCGTAAGAGGCGACTAATAGGTAGGAGTCGAGAGGTGAAGATTGTATGTGTGTGTGTGCGTGTATGCGTGTGTGTGTGCGTGTGTGAGTATGTGTGTGTGTCCGTTCGGCTTGCAGAGATAAGAACACGGCCGAAGCAAGAAGGCCCTGCCTGTCGTAAGAGGCGACTAATAGGTAGGAGTCGAGAGGTGAAGAATGAATGTGTGTGTGCGTGTGTGCGTGTATGTGTGTGTGCGTGTGTGCGTGCGTGTGTGCGTGTGTGTGTGCGTGTGTGCGTGCCTGTTTGCGTGTGTGTGTGTGTTTGTGAGTGTGTGTGTGTGTGTATGTGTGTGTGTGTGTCTTCGGCTCGCAAAGATAAAAGCATCTCGCATGGCAAGAAAGCCATGCCAGTCGTAAGGGGCGACTAATGGGTAGTAGTCGAGAGGTGAAGAATGTATTTGTGCGTGCGTGTGTGCGTGTGTGTGTGTGAGTGTGTGTGTATTTGTGTGTGTCCCTTCGGCTCGCAGAGATAACAAAACAGCGGTTGCAAGAAGGCAATGCCTGTCGTAAGAGGCGACTAATGGGTTGGAGTCGAGAGGTGAAGAGTGTACGTGTGTGCGCGTGTGAATGTGTGTGTGTATGTGTGTGTATGTGTGTGTGTGTCCCTTCGACTCGCAGAGATAAAAATACAGCCGTGGTAAGAAGGCCATGCCTGTCGTAAAAGGCGACTAATGGGTAGGAGTCGAGAGGTGAAGAGTGTATGTGTGTGTGTGCGTGTGTGTGTAAGTATGTGTGTGTATGTGTGTGTGTCCATTCGGCTTGCATAGATAAGAATACGGCCGTGGCAAGAAGGCCATGCTTGCTGTAAGGAGCGACTAATTGGTAGGAATCGAGAGATGAAGAGTGTATGTGTGTGTGTGTGTGTTCCTTTGTGTGTGCGTGTGTAAGTGTGTGTGTATGTATGTGTGTGTCCGTTCGGCTTGCAGAAATTAGAATACGACCGAAGCAAGAAGGCCATGCCTGTCGTAAGAGGCGACTAATGGGTAGAAGTCGAGAGGTGGAGAGTGTATTTGTGTGTGTGTGTGTGTGTGTGTGCGTGCGTGTGTGTGTCAGTGTGTGTGTCCTTTCGGCTCACAGAGATTAAACTTGACCGAGGCAAGAAGGCCCTGCCTATCGTAAGAGGCGTCTAATAGGTAGGAGTCGAGAGGTGAAGAATGTATGTGTGTGTGCGTGTGTGTGTGCGTGTGTGTGTGCGTGTGTGCGTGCGTGTTTGCCTGTGTGTGTGTGTGTTTGTGAGTGTGCGTGTGTGTGTATGTGTGTGTGTGTCTTCGGCTCGCAGAGATAAGAACACAGCCGCGGCAAGAAAGCCATGCCAGTCGTAAGGGGCGACTAATGGGTAGGAGTCGAGAGGAGAAGAGTGTATGTGTGCGTGCGTGTGTGAGTATGTGTGTGTGTCTGTTCGGCTTGCAGAGATAAGAACACGGCCGAAGCAAGAAGACCCTGCCTGTCGTAAGAGGCGACTAATAGGTAGGAGTCGAGAGGAGAAGAGTGTATGTGTGCGTGCGTGTGTGCATGTGTGTGTGTGTTTGAGTGTGTGTGTATGTGTGTCCCTTCAGTTCGCAGAGATAAAAATACAGCCGTGGTAAGAAGGCCATGCCTGTCGTAAGAGGCGACTAATGGGTAGGAGTCGAGAGGTGAAGAGTGTATGTGTGTGTGCGTGTGTGCGTGTGTGCGTGTGTGTGTATGTGTGTGTATGTGTGTGTGTGTATCCCTTCTGCTCGCAGAGATAAGAATACGTCCGTGGCAAGAAGGCCATGCTTGCTGTAAGGAGCGACTAATGGGTAGGAGTCGAGAGATGAAGAGTGTACGTGTGTGTGTGTGCGTGTGTTCGTTTGTGTGTACGTGTGTATGTGTTTGTGCGTGTGTAAGTGTGTGTGTGTATGTATGTGTGTGTTCTTTCGGCTTGCAGAA
The DNA here is from genome assembly GCF_040954645.1 of Diabrotica undecimpunctata. Taxonomy (NCBI): domain Eukaryota; kingdom Metazoa; phylum Arthropoda; class Insecta; order Coleoptera; family Chrysomelidae; genus Diabrotica; species Diabrotica undecimpunctata. The sequence continues at coordinate 197,875 of NW_027311945.1, read as the reverse complement.
ATTAGAATACAACCGAAGCAAGAAGGCCATGCCTGTCGTAAGAGGCGACTAATGGGTAGAAGTCGAGAGGTGGAGAGTGTATTTGTGTGTGTGTGTGTGTGTGTGTGCGTGCGTGTGTGTGTCAGTGTGTGTTTGTGTGTGTATGTGTGCGTGTGTGCGTGCGTGTGTGTGTTAGAGTGTGTGTGTGTGTGTCCGTTCGGCCCGCAGAGATAAGAATACGTCCGTGGCAAGAAGGCCCTGCCTGTCTTAAGAGGCGACTAATGGATAGGAGTCGAGAGGTTAAGAGTGTATGTGTGTGTGTGTGCGTGTGTGCGTGTGTGTGTGTGGGTGTGTGAGTATGTGTGTGTGTCCGTTCGGCCCGCAGAGATAAGAATACGTCCGTGGCAAGTAGGCCCTGCCGGTCTTAAAAGGCGACTAATGGGTAGGAGTCGAGAGGTGAAGAGTGTATGTGTGTGTGTGCGTGTGTCCGTGTGTAAGCGTGTGTGAGTGTGTGTATGTGTGTGTGTCCATTTGGCTTGCAGAGATAAGAATACGGCCGAGGCAAGGAGGATCTGCCTCTTGTAAGGTTCGACTAATAAGTAGGAGTCGGGAGGTGAAGAGTGTATGTGTGTGTGCGTGTGTGCGTGTGTGTGTGCGTGTGTGAGTGTGTGTGTGTTAGTTCGGCTTGCAGAGATAAGAACTTGTCCGAGGCAAGAAGGCCCTGCCTATCGTAAGAGGCGACTAATAGGTAGGAGTCGAGAGGTGAAGATTGTATGTGTGTGTGTGCGTGTATGCGTGTGTGTGTGTGGGTGTGTGAGTATGTGTGTGTGTCCGTTCGGCTTGCAGAGATAAGAACACGGCCGAAGCAAGAAGGTCCTGCCTGTCGTAAGAGGCGACTAATAGGTAGGAGTCGAGAGGTGAAGAATGAATGTGTGTGTGCGTGTGTGCGTGTATGTGTGTGTGCGTGTGTGCGTGCGTGTGTGCGTGTGTGTGTGCGTGTGTGCGTGCCTGTTTGCGTGTGTGTGTGTGTGTTTATGAGTGTGTGTGTCTGTGTATGTGTGTGTGTCTGTCTTCGGCTCGCAGAGATAAAAGCATAACGCATGGCAAGAAAGCCATGCCAGTCGTAAGGGGCGACTAATGGGTAGGAGTCGAGAGGTGAAGAATGTATTTGTGCGTGCGTGTGTGCGTGTGTGTGTGTGAGTGTGTGTGTGTATGTGTGTGTGTCCCTTCGGCTCGCAGAGATAACAAAACAGCGGTTGCAAGAAGGCAATGCCTGTCGTAAGAGGCGACTTATGGGTTGGAGTCGAGAGGTGAAGAGTGTACGTGTGTGCGCGTGTGTGTGTGTGTGTGAATGTGTGTGTGTATGTGTGTGTATGTGTGTGTGTGTCCCTTCGACTCGCAGAGATAAAAATACAGCCGTGGTAAGAAGGCCATGCCTGTCGTAAAAGGCGACTAATGGGTAGGAGTCGAGAGGTGAAGAGTGTATGTGTGTGTGTGCGTGTGTGCGTGTGTGCGTGTGTGTGTAAGTATGTGTGTGTATGTGTGTGTGTCCGTTCGGCTTGCATAGATAAGAATACGGCCGTGGCAAGAAGGCCATGCTTGCTGTAAGGAGCGACTAATTGGTAGGAATCGAGAGATAAAGAGTGTATGTGTGTGTGTGTTCCTTTGTGTGTGCGTGTGTAAGTGTGTGTGTATGTATGTGTGTGTCCGTTCGGCTTGCAGAAATTAGAATACGACCGAAGCAAGAAGGCCATGCCTGTCGTAAGAGGCGACTAATGAGATAAGAACACAGCCGCGGCAAGAAAGCCATGCCAGTCGTAAGGGGCGACTAATGGGTAGGAGTCGAGAGGAGAAGAGTGTATGTGTGCGTGCGTGTGTGAGTATGTGTGTGTGTCTGTTCGGCTTGCAGAGATAAGAACACGGCCGAAGCAAGAAGACCCTGCCTGTCGTAAGAGGCGACTAATAGGTAGGAGTCGAGAGGAGAAGAGTGTATGTGTGCGTGCGTGTGTGCATGTGTGTGTGTTTGAGTGTGTGTGTATGTGTGTCCCTTCAGTTGGCAGAGATAAAAATACAGCCGTGGTAAGAAGGCCACGCCTGTCGTAAGAGGCGACTAATGGGTAGGAGTCGAGAGGTGAAGAGTGTATGTGTGTGTGCGTGTGTGCGTGTGTGTGTAAGTATGTGTGTGTATGTGTGTGTGTGTATCCCTTCTGCTCGCAGAGATAAGAATACGTCTGTGGCAAGAAGGCCATGCTTGCTGTAAGGAGCGACTAATGGGTAGGAGTCGAGAGATGAAGAGTGTACGTGTGTGTGTGTGCGTGTGTTCGTTTGTGTGTACGTGTGTATGTGTTTGTGCGTGTGTAAGTGTGTGTGTGTGTATGTATGTGTGTGTTCTTTCGGCTTGCAGAAATTAGAATACAACCGAAGCAAGAAGGCCATGCCTGTCGTAAGAGGCGACTAATGGGTAGAAGTCGAGAGGTGGAGAGTGTATTTGTGTGTGTGTGTGCGTGCGTGTGTGTATCAGTGTGTGTTTGTGTGTGTATGTGTGCGTGTGTGCGTGCGTGTGTGTGTTAGAGTGTGTGTGTGTCCGTTCGGCTTGCAGAGGTAAGAATACGTCCGTGGCAAGAAGCCCCTGAATGTCGTAAGAGGGGACTAATCGGTTGGAGTCGAGAGGTTAAGAGTGTATGTGTGTGTGTGAGTGTGTGTGTGTGTGTCCGTTCGGCCCGCTGAGATAAGAATACGTCCGTGGCAAGAAGGCCCTGCCTGTCTTAAGAGGCGACTAATGGATAGGAGTCGAGAGGTGAAGAGTGTATGTGTGTGTGTGTGTGCGTGTGTGCGTGTGTGTGTGTGTGTGTGTGTGAGTATGTGTGTGTGTCCGTTCGGCTTGCAGAGATAAGAA
>NW_027311945.1:180000-190000 GCF_040954645.1 Diabrotica undecimpunctata | reverse complement strand
TGCGTGTATGTGTGTGTGTTTGTGAGTGTGTGTGTGTATGTGTGTGCCTGTTTGTGTGTGTTTGTGAGTGTGTGAGTATGTGTGTGTGTTAGTTCGGCTTGCAGAAATAAGAACACGACCGAGGCAAGAAGGCCCTGCCTATCGTAAGAGGCGACTAAGAGGTAGGAGTCGAGAGGTGAAGAGTGCATGTGTGTGTGCGTGTGTGCGTGTGTGTGTGCGTGTGTGAGTATGTGTGTGTGTTAGTTCGGCTTGCAGAGATAAGAACTTGACCGAGGCATGAAGGCCCTGCCTATCGTAAGAGGCGTCTAATAGGTAGGAGTCGAGAGGTGAAGAATGTATGTGTGTGTGCGTGTGTGCGTGTTTGTGTGTTTGTGAATGTATGTGTGTGTGCGTGTGTGCGTGCGTGTGTGTGTCAGTGTGTGTGTCCTTTCGGCTCACAGAGATAAGAACTCGGCCGTGGCAAGAAGTTCCTGCCTGTCGTAAGAGGCGACTAATGGGTAGGAGTCGAGAGGTGAAGAGTGTATGTGTGTGTGTGCGTGTGTGCGTGTGTGTGTGCGTGTGTGAGTATGTGTGTGTGTCCGTTTGGCTTACAGTGATAAGAACACGGCCAAGGCAAGAAGGCCCTGCCTGTCGTAAGAGGCGACTAATAGGTAGGAGTCGAGAGGTGAAGAATGAATGTGTGTGTGCGTGTGTGCGTGTTTGTGTGTTTGTGAGTGTATGTGTGTGTGCGTGTGTGCGTGCGTGTGTAAGTGTCAGTGTGTGTGTCCTTTCGGCTCACAGAGATAAGAACTCGGCCGTGGCAAGAAGTTCCTGCCTGTCGTAAGAGGCGACTAATGGGTAGGATTCGAGAGGTGAAGATTGTATGTGTGTGTGCGTGTGTGCGTGTGTGTGTGCGTGTGTGAGTATGTGTGTGTGTTAGTTCGGCTTGCAGAAATAAGAACACGACCGAGGCAAGAAGGCCCTGCCTATCGTAAGAGGCGACGAATAGGTAGGAGTCGAGAGGTGAAGAGTGCATGTGTGTGTGTGTGCGTGTGTGCGTGTGTGTGTGCGTGTGTGAGTATGTGTGTGTGTCCGTTCGGCTTACAGAGATAGGAACACGGCCGAGGCAAGAAGGCTCTGCCTGTCGTAAGAGGCGACTAATAGGTAGGAGTCGAGAGGTGAAGAATGTATGTGTGTGTGCGTGTGTGCGTGTTTGTGTGTGTGTGAGTGTATGTGTGTGTGCGTGTGGGCCTGCGTGTATGTGTGTGTGTTTGTGAGTGTGTGTGTGTATGTGTGTGCCTGTTTGTGTGTGTTTGTGAGTGTGTGAGTATGTGTGTGTGTTAGTTCGGCTTGCAGAAATAAGAACACGACCGAGGCAAGAAGGCCCTGCCTATCGTAAGAGGCGACTAAGAGGTAGGAGTCGAGAGGCGAAGAGTGCATGTGTGTGCGTGTGTGCGTGTGTGTGTGCGTGTGTGAGTATGTGTGTGTGTTAGTTCGGCTTGCAGAGATAAGAACTTGACCGAGGCAAGAAGGCCCTGCCTATCGTAAGAGGCGTCTAATAGGTAGGAGTCGAGAGGTGAAGAATGTATGTGTGTGTGCGTGTGTGCGTGTTTGTGTGTTTGTGAATGTATGTGTGTGTGCGTGTGTGCGTGCGTGTGTGTGTCAGTGTGTGTGTCCTTTCGGCTCACAGAGATAAGAACTCGGCCGTGGCAAGAAGTTCCTGCCTGTCGTAAGAGGCGACTAATGGGTAGGAGTCGAGAGGTGAAGAGTGTATGTGTGTGTGCGTGTGTGCGTGTGTGTGTGCGTGTGTCAGTATGTGTGTGTGTGTTAGTTCGGCTTGCAGAGATAAGAACTTGACCGAGGCAAGAAGGCCCTGCCTATCGTAAGAGGCGTCTAATAGGTAGGAGTCGAGAGGTGAAGAATGTATGTGTGTGTGCGTGTGTGCGTGTGTGTGTGTGTGTGTGACTGTATGTGTGTGTGCGTGTGTGCGTGCGTGTGTGCGTGTGTGTGTGCGTGTGTGCGTGCGTGTTTGCCTGTGTGTGTGTGTTTGTGAGTGTGTGTGTGTGTGTATGTGTGTGTGTCTTCGGCTCGCAGAGATAAGAACACAGCCGCGGCAAGAAAGCCATGCCAGTCGTAAGGGGCGACTAATGGGTAGGAGTCGAGAGGAGAAGAGTGTATGTGTGCGTGCGTGTGTGAGTATGTGTGTGTGTCCGTTCGGCTTGCAGAGATAAGAACACGGCCGAAGCAAGAAGGCCCTGCCTGTCGTAAGAGGCGACGAATAGGTAGGAGTCGAGAGGTGAAGAATGTATGTGTGTGTGCGTGTGTGCGTGTATGTGTGTGTGCGTGTGTGCGCGCGTGTGTGCGTGTGTGTGTGTGCGTGTGTGCGTTCGTGTTTGCGTGTGTGTGTGTTTTTGTGAGTGTGTGTGTGTGTGTAAGTGTGTGTGTGTCTTCGGCTCGCAGAGATAAGAAAACAGCCGTGGCAAGAAAGCCATGCTAGTCGTAAGGGGCGACTAATGGGTAGGAGTCGAGAGGTGAAGAATGTATTTGTGCGTGCGTGTGTGTGTGTGTGTGTGTGTGAGTGTGTGTGTGTGTATGTGTGTGTGTCCCTTCGGCTCGCAGAGATAACAAAACTTCGGTGGCAAGAAGGCAATGCCTGTCGTAAGAGGCGACTAATGGGTTGGAGTCGAGAGGTGAAGAGTGTACGTGTGTGCGCGTGTGTGTGTGTGTGTGAATGTGTGTGTGTATGTGTGTGTATGTGTGTGTGTGTCCCTTCGGCTCGCAGAGATAAAAATACAGCCGTGGTAAGAAGGCCATGCCTGTCGTAAGAGGCGACTAATGGGTAGGAGTCGAGAGGTGGAGAGTGTGTGCGTGTGCGTGAGCGTGTGCGTGTGTGCGTGTGTGCCTGTGTGCGTGTGTTTGTGTGCGCGTGTGTGTCTGTGTCCTTTCGGCTTTCAGAGATAAGAACACGGCTGTGGCAAGAAGTTCCTGCCTATCGTAAGAGGCGACTAATAGGTAGGAGTCGAGAGGTGAAGAGTGTATCTGTGTGTGTGTGCGTGTGTGCGTGTGTGCGTGTGTTTGTGCATGTGTGAGTGTTTGTGTGTGTATGTGTGCGTGTGTGCGTGCGTGTGTGTGTAAGTATGTGTGTCCGTTCGGCTTGCAAAGATAAGAATACGGCCGAGTCAAGAAGGCCCTGCCTGTCGTAAGAGGCGACAAATGGGTAGGAGTCGAAAGGTGAAGAGTGTATGTGTGTGTGTGTGTGCGTGTGTGCGTGTGTGTGCGTGTGTGAGTGTGTGTATGTGTGTGTGTCCGTCAGGCTTGCAGAGATAATAATACGGCCAAGGCAAGAAAACCCTGCCTGTTGTAAGGGGCGACTAATAGGTAGCAGTCGAGAGGTGAAGAGTGTATGTGTGTGTGTGCGTGTGTGCGTGTGTGCGTGTGTGTGTGCGTGTGTGAGTGTGTGTGTATGTGTGTGTATCCGTCAGGCTTGCAGAGATAATAATACGGCCAAGGCAAGAAGACCCTGCCTGTTGTAAGGGGCGACTAATAGGTAGGAGTCGAGAGGTGAAGAGTGTATGTGTGTGTGTGCGTGTGTGCGTGTGTGTGTGCGTGTGTGGGTATGTGTGTGTGTCCGTTCGGCCCGCAGAGATAAGAATACGTCCGTGGCAAGAAGGCCCTGCCGGTCTTAAGAGGCGACTAATGGGTAGGAGTCGAGAGGTGAAGAGTGTATGTGTGTGTGTGCGTGTGTCCGTGTGTGAGCGTGTGTGCGTGTGTGTATGTGTGTGTGTCCATTTGGCTTGCAGAGATAAGAATACGGCCGAGGCAAGGAGGATCTGCCTCTTGTAAGGTTCGACTAATAAGTAGGAGTCGGGAGGTGAAGAGTGTATGTGTGTGTGCGTGTGTGCGTGGGTGTGTGCGTGTGTGAGTATGTGTGTGTGTTAGTTCGGCTTGCAGAGATAAGAACTTGTCCGAGGCAAGAAGGCCCTGCCTATCGTAAGAGGCGACTAATAGGTAGGAGTCGAGAGGTGAAGATTGTATGTGTGTGTGCGTGTATGCGTGTGTGTGTGCGTGTGTGAGTATGCGTGTGTGTCCGTTCAGCTTGCAGAGATAAGAACACGGCCGAAGCAAGAAGGCCCTGCCTGTCGTAAGAGGCGACTAATAGGTAGGAGTCGAGAGGTGAAGAATGTATGTGTGTGTGCGTGTGTGCGTGTATGTGTGTGTGCGTGTGTGCGTGCGTGTGTGCGTGTGTGTGTGCGTGTGTGTGCCTGTTTGCGTGTGTGTGTGTGTGTTTGTGAGTGTGTGTGTGTGTGTGTATGTGTGTGTGTGTGTGTCTTCGGCTCGCAGAGATAAGAAAACAGCCGTGGCAAGAAAGCCATGCCAGTCGTAAGGGGCGACTAATGGGTAGGAGTCGAGAGGTGAAGAATGTATTTGTGCGTGCGTGTGTGCGTGTGTGTGTGTGAGTGTGTGTGTGTATGTGTGTGTGCCCCTTCGGCTCGCAGAGATAACAAAACAGCGGTTGCAAGAAGGCAATGCCTGTCGTAAGAGGCGACTAATGGGTTGGAGTCGAGAGGTGAAGAGTGTACGTGTGTGCGCGTGTGTGTGTGTGTGTGAATGTGTGTGTATATGTGTGTGTATGTGTGTGTGTGTGTGTCCCTTCGGCTCGCAGAGATAAAAATACAGCCGTGGTAAGAAGGCCATGCCTGTCGTAAAAGGCGACTAATGGGTAGGAGTCGAGAGGTGAAGAGTGTATGTGTGTGTGCGTGTGTGCGTGTGTGCGTGTGTGTGTAAGTATGTGTGTGTATGTGTGTGTGTGTCCGTTCGGCTTGCATAGATAAGAATACGGCCGTGCCAAGGAGGCCATGCTTGCTGTAAGGAGCGACTAATTGGTAGGAGTCGAGAGATGAAGAGTGTATGTGTGTGTGTGTGTGTTCCTTTGTGTGTGCGTGTGTAAGTGTGTTTATGTATGTGTGTGTCCGTTCGGCTTGCAGAAATTAGAATACGACCGAAGCAAGAAGGCCATGCCTGTCGTAAGAGGCGACTAATGGGTAGAAGTCGAGAGGTGGAGAGTGTATTTGTGTGTGTGTGTGTGTGTGTGTGCGTGCGTGTGTGTGTCAGTGTGTGTGTCCTTTCGGCTTACAGAGATAAGAACTCGGCCGTGGCAAGAAGTTCCTGCCTGTCGTAAGAGGCGACTAATGGGTAGGAGTCGAGAGGTGAAGAGTGTATGTGTGTGTGCGTGTGTGCGTGTGTGTGTGCGTGTGTGAGTATTTGTGTGTGTTAGTTCGGCTTGCAGAGATAAGAACTTGACCGAGGCAAGAAGGCCCTGCCTATCGTAAGAGGCGTCTAATAGGTAGGAGTCGAGAGGTGAAGAATGTATGTGTGTGTGCGTGTGTGCGTGTGTGTGTGTGTGTGTGAGTGTATGTGTGTGTGCGTGTGTGCGTGCGTGTGTGCGTGTGTGTGTGCGTGTGTGCGTGCGTGTTTGCCTGTGTGTGTGTGTTTGTGAGTGTGTGTGTGTGCGTATGTGTGTGTGTCTTCGGCTCGCAGAGATAAGAACACAGCCGCGGCAAGAAAGCCATGCCAGTCGTAAGAGGCGACGAATAGGTATTAGTCGAGAGGTGAAGAATGTATGTGTGCATGCGTGTGTGAGTATGTGTGTGTGTCTGTTCGGCTTGCAGAGATAAGAACACGGCCGAAGCAAGAAGACCCTGCCTGTCGTAAGAGGCTACTAATAGGTAGGAGTCGAGAGATGAAGAATGTATGTGTGTGTGCGTGTGTGCGTGTGTGTGTGTGTGTGTGAGTGTATGTGTGTGTGCGTGTGTGCGTGCGTGTGTGCGTGTGTGTGTGCGTGTGTGCGTGCGTGTTTGCCTGTGTGTGTGTGTTTGTGAGTGTGTGTGTGTGTATGTGTGTGTGTCTTCGGCTTGCAGAGATAAGAACACGGCCAAGGCAAGAAGGCCCTGCCTGTCGTAAGAGGCGACGAATAGGTAGGAGTCGAGAGGTGAAGAATGTATGTGTGTGTGCGTGTGTGCGTGTATGTGTGTGTGCGTGTGTGCGTGCGTGTGTGCGTGTGTGTGTGTGCGTGTGTGCGTTCGTGTTTGCGTGTGTGTGTCTTTTTGTGAGTGTGTGTGTGTGTAAGTGTGTGTGTGTCTTCGGCTCGCAGAGATAAGAAAACAGCCGTGGCAAGAAAGCCATGCTAGTCGTAAGGGGCGACTAATGGGTAGGAGTCGAGAGGTGAAGAATGTATTTGTGCGTGCGTGTGTGCGTGTGTGCGTGTGTGTGCGTGTGTGTAAGTGTGTGTGTGTCCGTTCGGCTCGCAGAGATAAGAACACGGCCGTGGCAAGAAGTCCCTGCCTGTCGTAGTAGGCGACTAATGAATTGGAGTCGAGAGGTGAAGAGTGTATGTGTGTGTTTGTGTGTGTGCGTGTGTTTGTGCGTGTGTGCGTGTGTGTGTGTGTGTGTCCGTTCGGCTCGCAGAGATAAGAATACGCCCGTGGCACGAAGGCCCTGCCTGTCTTAAGAGGCGACTAATGGATAGGAATCGAGAGGTGAAGAGTGTGTGCGTGTGCGTGTGCGTGTGTGCGTGTGTACCTGTGTGCATGTGTTTGTGTGTGCGTTTGTGTGTGTGTCCGTTCAGCTTGCAGAAATAAGAACACGGCCGTGGCAAGAAGTCGCTGCCTGTCGTAGGAGGAGAATAATGGGTAGGAGTCGAGAGGTGAAGAGTGTATGTGTGCGTGCGTGTGTGTGTGTGCGAGTGTGTGTGTGTGTGTCTGTTCGGCTCGCAGAGATAAGAATGCGTCCGTGGCAAGAAGGCCCTGCCTGTCTTAAGAGGCGACTAATGGAAAGGAGTCGAGAGTTGGAGAGTGTGTGCGTGTGCGTGTACGTGTGCGTGTGTGCGTGTGTGCCTGTGTGCGTGTGTTTGTGTGTGCGTGTGTGTGTGTGTCCGGTCGGCTCGCAGAAATGAGAACACGGCCGTAGCAAGAAGGCCTTGCCTGTCGTAAGAGGCGACTTATGGGTAGGAGTCGAGAGGTGAAGAGGGTATGTGTGTGTGTGTGTGCGTGTGTGTGCGTGTGTAAGTGTGTGAGTGTGTGTGTGTCTGTTCGGCTTGCAGAGATAATAATACGGCCGAGGCAAGAAGGCCCTGCCTGTCGTGAGAGGCGACTAATGGGTAGGAGTCGAGAGGTGAAGAGTGTATGTGTGTGTGTGTGCGTGTGTGTGCGTGTGTGAGTGTGTGTGTGTATTTGTGTGTGTAAGTGTGTGTGTGTCCGTTTGGCTCGCAGAGATAAGAAGGTATAAGAGATAAGCGACTAATTGGTGGGAGTCGAGAGATGAAGAGTGTATGTGTGTGTGTATGTTCCTTTGTGTGTGCGTGTGTAAGTATGTGTGTTTGTATGTGTGTGTCCGTTCGGCTTGCAGAAATTAGAATACGACCGAAGCAAGAAGGCCATGCCTGTCGTAAGAGGCGACTAATGGGTAGAAGTCGAGAGGTGGAGGGTGTATTTGTGTGTGTGTGTGTGTGTGTGTGTGTGTGTGTGTGTGTGTGCGTGCGTGTGTGTGTCAGTGTGTGTGTCCGTTCGGCTCACAGAGATAAGAACTTGACCGAGGCAAGAAGGCCCTGCCTATCGTAAGAGGCGACTAATAGGTAGGAGTCGAGAGGTGAAGACTGTATGTGTGTGTGTGGGTGTGTGCGTGCGTGTGTGTGTGTGAGTGTGTGTGTGTGTCCGTTCGGGTCGCAGAGATAAGAACACGGCCGTGGCAAGAATTCCCTGAATGTCGTAAGAGTCGACTAATGGGTAGGAGTCGAGAGGTGATCGTGTATGGGTGTGTGTGTATGTGTGCGAGTGTGTGTGTATCCGTTCGGCTTGCAGAGATGAGAATACGTCTGTGGCAAGAAGACCCTGCCTGTCTTAAGAGGCGACTAATGGATAGGAGTCGAGAGGTGGAGAGTGTGTGCGTGTGCGGGTGCGTGTGCGTGTGTGCGTGTGTGCCTGTGTGCGTGTGTTTGTGTGCGCGTGTGTGTGTGTGTCCTTTCGGCTTTCAGAGATAAGAACACGGCTGTGGCAAGAAGTTCCTGCCTGTCGTAAGAGGCGACTAATGGGTAGGAGTCGAGACGTGAAGAGTGTATGTGTGTGTGTGTGTGCGTGTGTGCGTGTGTGCGTGTGTGCGTGTGTGCGTGTGTTTGTGCATGTGTGAGTGTTTGTGTGTGTATGTGTGCGTGTGTGCGTGCGTGTGTGTGTAAGTGTGCGTGTCCGTTCGGCTTGCAAAGATAAGAATACGGCCGAGTCAAGAAGGCCCTGCCTGTCTTAAGAGGTGACAAATGGATAGGAGTCGAGAGGTGGAGAGTGTGTGCGTGTGCGTGTGCCTGTGCGTGTGTGTGTGTCTGCGTGTAAGCGTGCATGTGTGTGTGAGTGTGTGTGTATGACCGTTCCGCTCGCAGAGATAAGAACATGGCCGTGGCAAGAAGGCCCTGCCTGTCGTAAGAGGCGACTAATGGGTAGGAGTCGAAAGGTGAAGAGTGTATGTGTGTGTGTGCGTGTGTGTGTGCGTGTGCGAGTGTGTGTGTATGTGTGTGTGTCCGTCAGGCTTGCAGAGTTAATAATACGGCCAAGGCAAGAAGACCCTGCCTGTTGTAAGGGGCGACTAATAGGTTGGAGTTGAGAGGTAAAGAGTGTATGTGTGTGAGTGTGCGTGTGTGCGTGTGTGTGTGTGCGTGTGTGAGTATGTGTGTGTGTCCGTTCGTCTTGCAAAGATAAAAATACGTCCGTGGCAAGAAGTCCCTGAATGTCGTAAGAGGCCACTAATGGGTAGGAGTCGAGAGGTTAGGAGTGTATGTGTGTGTATGAGTGTGTGTGTGTGTCCGTTCGGCCCGCAGAGATAATAATACGTCCGTGGCAAGAAGGCCCTGCCTGTCTTAAGAGGCGACTAATGGATAGGAGTCGAGAGGTGAAGAGTGTATGTCTGTCTGTGCGTGTGTCCGTGTGTGTGCGTGTGTGAGTGTGTGTATGTGTGTGTGTCCGTTTGGCTTGCAGAGATAAGAATTGGCCGAGGCAAGGAGGATCTGCCTCTTGTAAGGTTCGACTAATAAGTAGGAGTCGGGAGGTTAAGAGTGTATGTGTGTGTGCGTGTGTGCGTGTGTGTGTGCATGTATGAGTATGTGTGTGTGTTAGTTCGGCTTGCAGAGATAAGAACTTGACTGAGGCAAGAAGGCCCTGCCTTTCGTAAGAGGCGACTAATAGGTAGGAGTCGAGAGGTGAAGATTGTATGTGTGTGTGTGCGTGTGTGCGTGTGTGTGTGCGTGTGTGAGTATGTGTGTGTGTCCGTTCAGCTTGCAGAGATAAGAACACGGCCGAAGCAAGAAGGACCTGCCTGTCGTAAGAGGCGACGAATGGGTAGGAGTCGAGAGGTGAAGAATGTATGTGTGTGTGCGTGTGTGCGTGTATGTGTGTGTGCGTGTGTGCGTGCGTGTGTGCGTGTGTGTGTGCGTGTGTGCGTTCGTGTTTGCGTGTGTGTGTGTTTTTGTGAGTGTGTGTGTGTGTGTGTATGTGTGTGTGTCCCTTCGGCTCGCAGAGATAACAAAACAGCGGTGGCAAGAAGGCAATGCCTGTCGTAAGAGGCGACTAATGGGTTGTAGTCGAGGGGTGAAGAGTGTACGTGTGTGCGCGTGTGTGTGTGTGTGAATGTGTGTGTGTATGTGTGTGTATGTGTGTGTGTGTCCCTTTGGCTTGCAGAGATAAAAATACAGCCGTGGTAAGAAGGCCATGCCTGTCGTAAGAGGCGACTAATGGGTAGGAGTCGAGAGGTGGAGAGTGTGTGCGTGTGCGTGAGCGTGTGCGTGTGTGCGTGTGTGCGTGTGATTGTGTGCGCGTGTGTGTCTGTGTCCTTTCGGCTTTTAGAGATAAGAACACGGCTGTGGCAAGAAGTTCCTGCCTGTCGTAAGAGGCGACTAATGGGTAGGAGTCGAGAGGTGAAGAGTGTATGTGTGTGTGTGTGTGCGTGTGTGCGTGTGTGCGTGTGTTTGTGCATGTGTGAGTGT
>NW_027311945.1:167500-170000 GCF_040954645.1 Diabrotica undecimpunctata | reverse complement strand
GTCTGTTCGGCACACAGAGATAAGAACTCGGCTGTGGCAAGTAGTCCCTGTCTGTCGTAAGAGGCGACTAATGGGTAGGAGTCGAAAGGTGAAGAGTGTATGTGTGTGTGTGCGTGTCTGCGTGTGTTTGTGCGTGTGTGAGTGTGTGTGTGCGTGTGTGCGTGCGTGTGTGTGTGAGTGTGTGTATCCGTTCGGCTTGCAGAGATAAGAATACGGCCGGAGCAAGAAGGCTTTGCCTCTCGTAAGAGGCGACTAAGGGATAGGAGTCAAGAGGTGGAGAGTGTGTGCGTGTGCGTGTGCGTGTGCGTGTGCGTGTGCGCGTGTGTGTGGCGTGTGTGCGTGCGTGTCTGTGTGAGTGTGTGTGTGTTTCCGTTCGGCTCGCAGAGATAAGAAAACGGCCGTGGCAAGAAGTTCCTGCCTGTCGTAAGAGGCGACTAATGGGTAGGAGTCGAGAGGTGAAGAGTGTATGTGTGTGTGTGCGTGTGTGCGTGTGTGTGTGCGTGTGTGAGTATGTGTGTGTGTCCGTTTGGCTTGCAGTGATAAGAACACGACCGAGGCAAGAAGGCCCTGCCTATCGTAAGAGGCGTCTAATAGGTAGGAGTCGAGAGGTGAAGAATGTATGTGTGTGTGCGTGTGTGCGTGTTTGTGTGTTTATGAATGTATGTGTGTGTGCGTGTGTGCGTGCGTGTGTAAGTGTCAGTGTGTGTGTCCTTTCGGCTCACAGAGATAAGAACTCGGCCGTGGCAAGAAGTTCCTGCCTGTCGTAAGAGGCGACTAATGGGTAGGATTCGAGAGGTGAAGATTGTATGTGTGTGTGCGTGTGTGCGTGTGTGTGTGCGTGTGTGAGTATGTGTGTGTGTTAGTTCGGCTTGCAGAGATAAGAACTTGACCGAGGCAAGAAGGCCCTGCCTATCGTAAGAGGCGTCTAATAGGTAGGAGTCGAGAGGTGAAGAATGTATGTGTGTGTGCGTGTGTGCGTGTTTGTGTGTTTGTGAATGTATGTGTGTGTGCGTGTGTGCGTGCGTGTGTGTGTCAGTGTGTGTGTCCTTTCGGCTCACAGAGATAAGAACTCGGCCGTGGCAAGAAGTTCCTGCCTGTCGTAAGAGGCGACTAATGGGTAGGATTCGAGAGGTGAAGATTGTATGTGTGTGTGCGTGTGTGCGTGTGTGTGTGCGTGTGTGAGTATGTGTGTGTGTTAGTTCGGCTTGCAGAGATAAGAACTTGACCGAGGCAAGAAGGCCCTGCCTATCGTAAGAGGCGTCTAATAGGTAGGAGTCGAGAGGTGAAGAATGTATGTGTGTGTGCGTGTGTGCGTGTTTGTGTGTTTGTGAATGTATGTGTGTGTGCGTGCGTGTGTGTGTCAATGTGTGTGTCCTTTCGGCTCACAGAGATAAGAACTCGGCCGTGGCAAGAAGTTCCTGCCTGTCGTAAGAGGCGACTAATGGGTAGGAGTCGAGAGGTGAAGAGTGTATGTGTGTGTGTGCGTGTGTGCGTGTGTGTGTGCGTGTGTGAGTATGTGTGTGTGTCCGTTTGGCTTGCAGTGATAAGAACACGACCGAGGCAAGAAGGCCCTGCCTATCGTAAGAGGCGACGAATAGGTAGGAGTCGAGAGGTGAAGAGTGCATGTGTGTGTGTGTGCGTGTGTGCGTGTGTGTGTGCGTGTGTGAGTATGTGTGTGTGTCCGTTCGGCTTACAGAGATAGGAACACGGCCGAGGCAAGAAAGCTCTGCCTGTCGTAAGAGGCGACTAATAGGTAGGAGTCGAGAGGTGAAGAATGTATGTGTGTGTGCGTGTGTGCGTGTTTGTGTGTGTGTGAGTGTATGTGTGTGTGCGTGTGGGCCTGCGTGTATGTGTGTGTGTTTGTGAGTGTGTGTGTGTATGTGTGTGCCTGTTTGTGTGTGTTTGTGAGTGTGTGAGTATGTGTGTGTGTTAGTTCGGCTTGCAGAAATAAGAACACGACCGAGGCAAGAAGGCCCTGCCTATCGTAAGAGGCGACTAAGAGGTAGGAGTCGAGAGGTGAAGAGTGCATGTGTGTGTGCGTGTGTGCGTGTGTGTGTGCGTGTGTGAGTATGTGTGTGTGTTAGTTCGGCTTGCAGAGATAAGAACTTGACCGAGGCATGAAGGCCCTGCCTATCGTAAGAGGCGTCTAATAGGTAGGAGTCGAGAGGTGAAGAATGTATGTGTGTGTGCGTGTGTGCGTGTTTGTGTGTTTGTGAATGTATGTGTGTGTGCGTGTGTGCGTGCGTGTGTGTGTCAGTGTGTGTGTCCTTTCGGCTCACAGAGATAAGAACTCGGCCGTGGCAAGAAGTTCCTGCCTGTCGTAAGAGGCGACTAATGGGTAGGAGTCGAGAGGTGAAGAGTGTATGTGTGTGTGTGCGTGTGTGCGTGTGTGTGTGCGTGTGTGAGTATGTGTGTGTGTCCGTTTGGCTTGCAGTGATAAGAACACGGCCAAGGCAAGAAGGCCCTGCCTGTCGTAAGAGGCGACTAATAGGTAGGAGTC
>NW_027311945.1:152500-162500 GCF_040954645.1 Diabrotica undecimpunctata | reverse complement strand
AAGAAGGCTCTGCCTGTCGTAAGTGGCGACTAATAGGTAGGAGTCGAGAGGTGAAGAATGTATGTGTGTGTGCGTGTGTGCGTGTTTGTGTGTGTGTGAGTGTATGTGTGTGTGCGTGTGGGCCTGCGTGTATGTGTGTGTGTTTATGAGTGTGTGTGTGTATGTGTGTGTCCCTTCTGCTCGCAGATATAAGAAAACAGCCGTGGCAAGAAGGCCATGCAAATCGTACGGGGCGACTAATGGGTAGGAGTCGAGAGGTGAAGAGTGTATGTGTGTGTGTGCGTGTGTACGTGTGTGTGTGCGTGTGCGTGTGCGTGTGCGTGTGCGTTTGCGTGTGCGTGTGCGTGTGCGTGTGCGTGTGCGCGTGTGTGTGGCGTATGTGCGTGCGTGTCTGTGTGAGTGTGTGTGTGTGTCCGTTCGGCTCGCAGAGATAAGAAAACGGCCGTGGCAAGAAGTCCCTGAAGTAATAAGTAGGAGTCGAGAGCTGAAGAGTGTATGTGTGTGTGAGCGTGTGTGCGTGTGTGTGTGCGTGTGTGAGTATGTGTGTGTGTTAGTTCGGCTTGCAGAAATAAGAACACGACCGAGGCAAGAAGGCCCTGCCTATCGTAAGAGGCGACTAATAGGTAGGAGTCGAGAGGTGAAGAGTGTATGTGTGTGTGCGTGTGTGCGTATGTGTGTGCGTGTGTGAGTATGTGTATGTGTCCGTTTGGCTTGCAGAGATAAGAACACGGCCGAGGCAAGAAGGCCCAGCTTGTCGTAAGAGGCGACTAATAGGTAGGAGTCGAGTGGTGAAGAATGTATGTGTGTGTGCGTGTGTGCGTGTGTGTGTGTGAGTGTATGTGTGTGTGCGTCTGTGCGTGCGTGTGTGCGTGTGCGTGTCCGTGTGTGCGTACGTGTGTGCCTGTTTGTGTGTGTTTGTGAGTGTGTGAGTATGTGTGTGTGTTAGTTCGGCTTGCAGAAATAAGAACACGACCGAGGCAAGAAGGCCCTGCCTATCGTAAGAGGCGACTAATAGGTAGGAGTCGAGAGGTGAAGAGTGCATGTGTGTGTGCGTGTGTGCGTGTGTGTGTGCGTGTGTGAGTATGTGTGTGTGTTAGTTCGGCTTGCAGAGATAAGAACTTGACCGAGGCAAGAAGGCCCTGTCTATCGTAAGAGGCGTCTAATAGGTAGGAGTCGAGAGGTGAAGAATGTTTGTGTGTGTGCGTGTGTGTGCGTGTGTTTGTGCGTGTGTGCGTGTCTGTGTGTGTCTGTTCGGCTCGCAGAGATAAGAATGCGTCCGTGGCAAGAAGGCCCTGCCTGTCTTAAGAGGCGACTAATGGAAAGGAGTCGAGAGTTGGAGAGTGTGTGCGTGTGCGTGTACGTGTGCGTGTGTGCGTGTGTGCCTGTGTGCGTGTGTTTGTGTGTGCGTGTGTGTGTGTCCGGTCGGCTCGCAGAAATGAGAACACGGCCGTAGCAAGAAGGCCTTGCCTGTCGTAAGAGGCGACTTATGGGTAGGAGTCGAGAGGTGAAGAGGGTATGTGTGTGTGTGTGCGTGTGTGTGCGTGTGTAAGTGTGTGAGTGTGTGTGTGTCTGTTCGGCTTGCAGAGATAATAATACGGCCGAGGCAAGAAGGCCCTGCCTGTCGTGAGAGGCGACTAATGGGTAGGAGTCGAGAGGTGAAGAGTGTATGTGTGTGTGTGTGCGTGTGTGTGCGTGTGTGAGTGTGTGTGTGTATTTGTGTGTGTAAGTGTGTGTGTGTCCGTTTGGCTCGCAGAGATAAGAAGGTATAAGAGATAAGCGACTAATTGGTGGGAGTCGAGAGATGAAGAGTGTATGTGTGTGTGTGTGTTCCTTTGTGTGTGCGTGTGTAAGTGTGTGTGTTTGTATGTGTGTGTCCGTTCGGCTTGCCGAAATTAGAATACGACCGAAGCATGAAGGCCATGCCTGTCGTAAGAGGCGACTAATGGGTAGAAGTCGAGAGGTGGAGGGTGTATTTGTGTGTGTGTGTGTGCGTGCGTGTGTGTGTCAGTGTGTGTGTCCGTTCGGCTCACAGAGATAAGAACTTGACCGAGGCAAGAAGGCCCTGCCTATCGTAAGAGGCGACTAATAGGTAGGAGTCGAGAGGTGAAGATTGTATGTGTGTGTGTGGGTGTGTGCGTGCGTGTGTGTGTGTGAGTGTGTGTGTGTGTCCGTTCGGGTCGCAGAGATAAGAACACGGCCGTGGCAAGAATTTCCTGAATGTCGTAAGAGTCGACTAATGGGTAGGAGTCGAGAGGTGAAGCGTGTATGTGTGTGTGTGTATGTGTGCAAGTGTGTGTGTATCCGTTCGGCTTGCAGAGATGAGAATACGTCCGTGGCAAGAAGACCCTGCCTGTCTTAAGAGGCGACTAATGGATAGGAGTCGAGAGGTGGAGAGTGTGTGCGTGTGCGTGTGCGTGTGCGTGTGTGCGTGTGTGCCTGTGTGCGTGTGTTTGTGTGCGCGTGTGTGTGTGTGTCCTTTCGGCTTTCAGAGATAAGAACACGGCTGTGGCAAGAAGTTCCTGCCTGTCGTAAGAGGCGACTAATGGGTAGGAGTCGAGAGGTGAAGAGTGTATGTGTGTGTGTGTGTGTGCGTGTGTGCGTGTGTGCGTGTGTTTGTGCATGTGTGAGTGTTTGTGTGTGTATGTGTGCGTGTGTGCGTGCGTGTGTGTGTAAGTGTGTGTGTCCGTTCGGCTTGCAAAGATAAGAATACGGCCGAGTCAAGAAGGCCCTGCCTGTCTTAAGAGGTGACAAATGGATAGGAGTCGAGAGGTGGAGAGTGTGTGCGTGTGCGTGTGCCTGTGCGTGTGTGTGTGTCTGCGTGTGAGCGTGCATGTGTGTGTGAGTGTGTGTATATGACCGTTCCGCTCGCAGAGATAAGAACATGGCCGTGGCAAGAAGGCCCTGCCTGTCGTAAGAGGCGACTAATGGGTAGGAGTCGAAAGGTGAAGAGTGTATGTGTGTGTGTGTGCGTGTGTGCGTGTGTGTGTGCGTGTGTGAGTGTGTGTGTAGGTGTGTGTGTCCGTCAGGCTTGCAGAGATAATAATACGGCCAAGGCAAGAAGACCCTGCCTGTTGTAAGGGGCGACTAATAGGTTGGAGTTGAGAGGTGAAGAGTGTATGTGTATGAGTGTGCGTGTGTGCGTGTGTGTGTGCGTGTGTGAGTATGTGTGTGTGTCCGTTCGTCTTGCAAAGATAAGAATACGTCCGTGGCAAGAAGTCCCTGAATGTCGTAAGAGGCCACTAATGGGTAGGAGTCGAGAGGTTAGGAGTGTATGTGTGTGTATGAGTATGTGTGTGTGTGTGTGTCGGTTCGGCCCGCAGAGATAATAATACGTCCGTGGCAAGAAGGCCCTGCCTGTCTTAAGAGGCGACTAATGGATAGGAGTCGAGAGGTGAAGAGTGTATGTCTGTCTGTGCGTGTGTCCGTGTGTGTGCGTGTGTGAGTGTGTGTATGTGTGTGTGTCCGTTTGGCTTGCGGAGATAAGAATTGGCCGAGGCAAGGAGGATCTGCCTCTTGTAAGGTTCGACTAATAAGTAGGAGTCGGGAGGTTAAGAGTGTATGTGTGTGTGCGTGTGTGCGTGTGTGTGTGCGTGTATGAGTATGTGTGTGTGTTAGTTCGGCTTGCAGAGATAAGAACTTGACTGAGGCAAGAAGGCCCTGCCTTTTGTAAGAGGCGACTAATAGGTAGGAGTCGAGAGGTGAAGATTGTATGTGTGTGTGTGCGTGTGTGTGTGCGTGTGTGAGTATGTGTGTGTGTCCGTTCAGCTTGCAGAGATAAGAACACGGCCGAAGCAAGAAGGACCTGCCTGTCGTAAGAGGCGACGAATAGGTAGGAGTCGAGAGGTGAAGAATGTATGTGTGTGTGCGTGTGTGCGTGTATGTGTGTGTGCGTGTGTGCGTGCGTGTGTGCGTGTGTGTGTGCGTGTGTGCGTTCGTGTTTGCGTGTGTGTGTGTTTTTGTGAGTGTGTGAGTGTGTGTGTGTATGTGTGTGTGTGTGTCCCTTCGGCTCGCAGAAATAACAAAACAGCGGCGGCAAGAAGGCAATGCCTGTCGTAAGAGGCGACTAATGGGTTGTAGTCGAGAGGTGAAGAGTGTACGTGTGTGCGCGTGTGTGTGTGTGTGTGAATGTGTGTGTGTAGGTGTGTGTATGTGTGTGTGTGTCCCTTTGGCTCGCAGAGATAAAAATACAGCCGTGGTAAGAAGGCCATGCCTGTCGTAAGAGGCGACTAATGGGTAGGAGTCGAGAGGTGGAGAGTGTGTGCGTGTGCGTGAGCGTGTGCGTGTGTGCGTGTGTGCCTGTGTGCGTGTGATTGTGTGCGCGTGTGTGTCTGTGTCCTTTCGGCTTTCAGAGATAAGAACACGGCTGTGGCAAGAAGTTCCTGCCTGTCGTAAGAGGCGACTAATGGGTAGGAGTCGAGAGGTGAAGAGTGTATGTGTGTGTGTGTGCGTGTGTGCGTGTGTGCGTGTGTTTGTGCATGTGTGAGTGTTTGTGTGTGTATGTGTGCGTGTGTGCGTGCGTGTGTGTGTAAGTGTGTGTGTCCGTTCGGCTTGCAAAGATAAGAATACGGCCGAGTCAAGAAGGCCCTGCCTGTCTTAGGAGGTGACAAATGGATAGGAGTCAAGAGGTGGAGAGTGTGTGCGTGTGCGTGTGCGTGTGTGTGTCTGCGTGTGAGCGTGCATGTGTGTGTGAGTGTGTGTGTATGCTTGTTCCGCTCGCAGAGATAAGAACATGGCCGTGGCAAGAAGGCCCTGCCTGTCGTAAGAGGCGACAAATGGGTAGGAGTCGAAAAGTGAAGAGTGTATGTGTCTGTGTGCGTGTGTGTGCGTGTGAGTGTGTGTATGTGTGTGTGTCCGTCAGGCTTGCAGAGATAATAATACGGCCAAGGCAAGAAGACCCTGCCTGTTGTAAGGGGCGACTAATAGGTAGGAGTCGAGAGGTGAAGAGTGTATGTGTGTGTGTGCGTGTGTGCGTGTGTGTGTGCGTGTGTGAGTGTGTGTGTATGTGTGTGTGTCCGTCAGGCTTGCAGAGATAATAATACGGCCAAGGCAAGAAGACCCTGCCTGTTGTAAGGGGCGACTAATAGGTAGGAGTCGAGAGGTGAAGAGTGTATGTGTGTGTGTGCGTGTGTGCGTGTGTGTGTGCGTGTTTGAGTATGTGTGTGTGTCCGTTCGGCCCGCAGAGATAAGAATACGTCCGTAACAAGAAGGCCCTGCCGGTCTTAAAAGGCGACTAATGGGTAGGAGTCGAGAGGTGAAGAGTGTATGTGTGTGTGTGCGTGTGTCCGTGTGTAAGCGTGTGTGAGTGTGTGTATGTGTGTGTCCATTTGGCTTGCAGAGATTAGAATACGGCCGAGGCAAGGAGGATCTGCCTCTTGTAAGGTTCGACTAATAAGTAGGAGTCGGGAGGTGAAGAGTGTATGTGTGTGTGCGTGTGTGCGTGTGTGTGTGCGTGTGTGAGTATGTGTGTGTGTTAGTTCGGCTTGCAGAGATAAGAACTTGTCCGAGGCAAGAAGGCCCTGCCTATCGTAAGAGGCGACTAATAGGTAGGAGTCGAGAGGTGAAGATTGTATGTGTGTGTGTGCGTGTATGCGTGTGTGTGTGCGTGTGTGAGTATGTGTGTGTGTCCGTTCGGCTTGCAGAGATAAGAACACGGCCGAAGCAAGAAGGCCCTGCCTGTCGTAAGAGGCGACTAATAGGTAGGAGTCGAGAGGTGAAGAATGAATGTGTGTGTGCGTGTGTGCGTGTATGTGTGTGTGCGTGTGTGCGTGCGTGTGTGCGTGTGTGTGTGCGTGTGTGCGTGCCTGTTTGCGTGTGTGTGTGTGTTTGTGAGTGTGTGTGTGTGTGTATGTGTGTGTGTCTTCGGCTCGCAAAGATAAAAGCATCTCGCATGGCAAGAAAGCCATGCCAGTCGTAAGGGGCGACTAATGGGTAGGAGTCGAGAGGTGAAGAATGTATTTGTGCGTGCGTGTGTGCGTGTGTGTGTGTGAGTGTGTGTGTATTTGTGTGTGTCCCTTCGGCTCGCAGAGATAACAAAACAGCGGTTGCAAGAAGGCAATGCCTGTCGTAAGAGGCGACTAATGGGTTGGAGTCGAGAGGTGAAGAGTGTACGTGTGTGCGCGTGTGAATGTGTGTGTGTATGTGTGTGTATGTGTGTGTGTGTCCCTTCGACTCGCAGAGATAAAAATACAGCCGTGGTAAGAAGGCCATGCCTGTCGTAAAAGGCGACTAATGGGTAGGAGTCGAGAGGTGAAGAGTGTATGTGTGTGTGTGCGTGTGTGTGTAAGTATGTGTGTGTATGTGTGTGTGTCCATTCGGCTTGCATAGATAAGAATACGGCCGTGGCAAGAAGGCCATGCTTGCTGTAAGGAGCGACTAATTGGTAGGAATCGAGAGATGAAGAGTGTATGTGTGTGTGTGTGTGTGTGTTCCTTTGTGTGTGCGTGTGTAAGTGTGTGTGTATGTATGTGTGTGTCCGTTCGGCTTGCAGAAATTAGAATACGACCGAAGCAAGAAGGCCATGCCTGTCGTAAGAGGCGACTAATGGGTAGAAGTCGAGAGGTGGAGAGTGTATTTGTGTGTGTGTGTGTGTGTGTGCGTGCGTGTGTATGTCAGTGTGTGTGTCCTTTCGGCTCACAGAGATTAAACTTGACCGAGGCAAGAAGGCCCTGCCTATCGTAAGAGGCGTCTAATAGGTAGGAGTCGAGAGGTGAAGAATGTATGTGTGTGTGCGTGTGTGTGTGCGTGTGTGTGTGCGTGTGTGCGTGCGTGTTTGCCTGTGTGTGTGTGTGTTTGTGAGTGTGCGTGTGTGTGTATGTGTGTGTGTGTCTTCGGCTCGCAGAGATAAGAACACAGCCGCGGCAAGAAAGCCATGCCAGTCGTAAGGGGCGACTAATGGGTAGGAGTCGAGAGGAGAAGAGTGTATGTGTGCGTGCGTGTGTGAGTATGTGTGTGTGTCTGTTCGGCTTGCAGAGATAAGAACACGGCCGAAGCAAGAAGACCCTGCCTGTCGTAAGAGGCGACTAATAGGTAGGAGTCGAGAGGAGAAGAGTGTATGTGTGCGTGCGTGTGTGCATGTGTGTGTGTGTTTGAGTGTGTGTGTATGTGTGTCCCTTCAGTTCGCAGAGATAAAAATACAGCCGTGGTAAGAAGGCCATGCCTGTCGTAAGAGGCGACTAATGGGTAGGAGTCGAGAGGTGAAGAGTGTATGTGTGTGTGCGTGTGTGCGTGTGTGCGTGTGTGTGTAAGTATGTGTGTGTATGTGTGTGTGTGTATCCCTTCTGCTCGCAGAGATAAGAATACGTCCGTGGCAAGAAGGCCATGCTTGCTGTAAGGAGCGACTAATGGGTAGGAGTCGAGAGATGAAGAGTGTACGTGTGTGTGTGTGCGTGTGTTCGTTTGTGTGTACGTGTGTATGTGTTTGTGCGTGTGTAAGTGTGTGTGTGTATGTATGTGTGTGTTCTTTCGGCTTGCAGAAATTAGAATACAACCGAAGCAAGAAGGCCATGCCTGTCGTAAGAGGCGACTAATGGGTAGAAGTCGAGAGGTGGAGAGTGTATTTGTGTGTGTGTGTGTGTGTGTGTGCGTGCGTGTGTGTGTCAGTGTGTGTTTGTGTGTGTATGTGTGCGTGTGTGTGTTAGAGTGTGTGTGTGTGTGTGTCCGTTCGGCCCGCAGAGATAAGAATACGTCCGTGGCAAGAAGGCCCTGCCTGTCTTAAGAGGCGACTAATGGATAGGAGTCGAGAGGTTAAGAGTGTATGTGTGTGTGTGTGCGTGTGTGCGTGTGTGTGTGTGGGTGTGTGAGTATGTGTGTGTGTCCGTTCGGCCCGCAGAGATAAGAATACGTCCGTGGCAAGTAGGCCCTGCCGGTCTTAAAAGGCGACTAATGGGTAGGAGTCGAGAGGTGAAGAGTGTATGTGTGTGTGTGCGTGTGTCCGTGTGTAAGCGTGTGTGAGTGTGTGTATGTGTGTGTGTCCATTTGGCTTGCAGAGATAAGAATACGGCCGAGGCAAGGAGGATCTGCCTCTTGTAAGGTTCGACTAATAAGTAGGAGTCGGGAGGTGAAGAGTGTATGTGTGTGTGCGTGTGTGCGTGTGTGTGTGCGTGTGTGAGTGTGTGTGTGTTAGTTCGGCTTGCAGAGATAAGAACTTGTCCGAGGCAAGAAGGCCCTGCCTATCGTAAGAGGCGACTAATAGGTAGGAGTCGAGAGGTGAAGATTGTATGTGTGTGTGTGCGTGTATGCGTGTGTGTGTGTGGGTGTGTGAGTATGTGTGTGTGTCCGTTCGGCTTGCAGAGATAAGAACACGGCCGAAGCAAGAAGGTCCTGCCTGTCGTAAGAGGCGACTAATAGGTAGGAGTCGAGAGGTGAAGAATGAATGTGTGTGTGCGTGTGTGCGTGTATGTGTGTGTGCGTGTGTGCGTGCGTGTGTGCGTGTGTGTGTGCGTGTGTGCGTGCCTGTTTGCGTGTGTGTGTGTGTTTATGAGTGTGTGTGTCTGTGTATGTGTGTGTGTCTGTCTTCGGCTCGCAGAGATAAAAGCATAACGCATGGCAAGAAAGCCATGCCAGTCGTAAGGGGCGACTAATGGGTAGGAGTCGAGAGGTGAAGAATGTATTTGTGCGTGCGTGTGTGCGTGTGTGTGTGTGAGTGTGTGTGTGTATGTGTGTGTGTCCCTTCGGCTCGCAGAGATAACAAAACAGCGGTTGCAAGAAGGCAATGCCTGTCGTAAGAGGCGACTTATGGGTTGGAGTCGAGAGGTGAAGAGTGTACGTGTGTGCGCGTGTGTGTGTGTGTGTGTGAATGTGTGTGTGTATGTGTGTGTATGTGTGTGTGTGTCCCTTCGACTCGCAGAGATAAAAATACAGCCGTGGTAAGAAGGCCATGCCTGTCGTAAAAGGCGACTAATGGGTAGGAGTCGAGAGGTGAAGAGTGTATGTGTGTGTGTGCGTGTGTGCGTGTGTGCGTGTGTGTGTAAGTATGTGTGTGTATGTGTGTGTGTCCGTTCGGCTTGCATAGATAAGAATACGGCCGTGGCAAGAAGGCCATGCTTGCTGTAAGGAGCGACTAATTGGTAGGAATCGAGAGATAAAGAGTGTATGTGTGTGTGTGTTCCTTTGTGTGTGCGTGTGTAAGTGTGTGTGTATGTATGTGTGTGTCCGTTCGGCTTGCAGAAATTAGAATACGACCGAAGCAAGAAGGCCATGCCTGTCGTAAGAGGCGACTAATGAGATAAGAACACAGCCGCGGCAAGAAAGCCATGCCAGTCGTAAGGGGCGACTAATGGGTAGGAGTCGAGAGGAGAAGAGTGTATGTGTGCGTGCGTGTGTGAGTATGTGTGTGTGTCTGTTCGGCTTGCAGAGATAAGAACACGGCCGAAGCAAGAAGACCCTGCCTGTCGTAAGAGGCGACTAATAGGTAGGAGTCGAGAGGAGAAGAGTGTATGTGTGCGTGCGTGTGTGCATGTGTGTGTGTTTGAGTGTGTGTGTATGTGTGTCCCTTCAGTTGGCAGAGATAAAAATACAGCCGTGGTAAGAAGGCCACGCCTGTCGTAAGAGGCGACTAATGGGTAGGAGTCGAGAGGTGAAGAGTGTATGTGTGTGTGCGTGTGTGCGTGTGTGTGTAAGTATGTGTGTGTATGTGTGTGTGTGTATCCCTTCTGCTCGCAGAGATAAGAATACGTCTGTGGCAAGAAGGCCATGCTTGCTGTAAGGAGCGACTAATGGGTAGGAGTCGAGAGATGAAGAGTGTACGTGTGTGTGTGTGCGTGTGTTCGTTTGTGTGTACGTGTGTATGTGTTTGTGCGTGTGTAAGTGTGTGTGTGTGTATGTATGTGTGTGTTCTTTCGGCTTGCAGAAATTAGAATACAACCGAAGCAAGAAGGCCATGCCTGTCGTAAGAGGCGACTAATGGGTAGAAGTCGAGAGGTGGAGAGTGTATTTGTGTGTGTGTGTGCGTGCGTGTGTGTATCAGTGTGTGTTTGTGTGTGTATGTGTGCGTGTGTGCGTG
>NW_027311945.1:137500-147500 GCF_040954645.1 Diabrotica undecimpunctata | reverse complement strand
GTGAGTATGTGTGTGTGTCCGTTTGGCTTGCAGTGATAAGAACACGACCGAGGCAAGAAGGCCCTGCCTATCGTAAGAGGCGACGAATAGGTAGGAGTCGAGAGGTGAAGAGTGCATGTGTGTGTGTGTGCGTGTGTGCGTGTGTGTGTGCGTGTGTGAGTATGTGTGTGTGTCCGTTCGGCTTACAGAGATAGGAACACGGCCGAGGCAAGAAAGCTCTGCCTGTCGTAAGAGGCGACTAATAGGTAGGAGTCGAGAGGTGAAGAATGTATGTGTGTGTGCGTGTGTGCGTGTTTGTGTGTGTGTGAGTGTATGTGTGTGTGCGTGTGGGCCTGCGTGTATGTGTGTGTGTTTGTGAGTGTGTGTGTGTATGTGTGTGCCTGTTTGTGTGTGTTTGTGAGTGTGTGAGTATGTGTGTGTGTTAGTTCGGCTTGCAGAAATAAGAACACGACCGAGGCAAGAAGGCCCTGCCTATCGTAAGAGGCGACTAAGAGGTAGGAGTCGAGAGGTGAAGAATGTATGTGTGTGTGCGTGTGTGCGTGTTTGTGTGTTTGTGAATGTATGTGTGTGTGCGTGTGTGCGTGCGTGTGTGTGTCAGTGTGTGTGTCCTTTCGGCTCACAGAGATAAGAACTCGGCCGTGGCAAGAAGTTCCTGCCTGTCGTAAGAGGCGACTAATGGGTAGGAGTCGAGAGGTGAAGAGTGTATGTGTGTGTGTGCGTGTGTGCGTGTGTGTGTGCGTGTGTGAGTATGTGTGTGTGTCCGTTTGGCTTGCAGTGATAAGAACACGGCCAAGGCAAGAAGCCCTGCCTGTCGTAAGAGGCGACTAATAGGTAGGAGTCGAGAGGTGAAGAATGAATGTGTGTGTGCGTGTGTGCGTGTTTGTGTGTTTGTGAGTGTATGTGTGTGTGCGTGTGTGCGTGCGTGTGTAAGTGTCAGTGTGTGTGTCCTTTCGGCTCACAGAGACAAGAACTCGGCCGTGGCAAGAAGTTCCTGCCTGTCGTAAGAGGCGACTAATGGGTAGGATTCGAGAGGTGAAGATTGTATGTGTGTGTGCGTGTGTGCGTGTGTGTGTGCGTGTGTGAGTATGTGTGTGTGTTAGTTCGGCTTGCAGAAATAAGAACACGACCGAGGCAAGAAGGCCCTGCCTATCGTAAGAGGCGACGAATAGGTAGGAGTCGAGAGGTGAAGAGTGCATGTGTGTGTGTGTGCGTGTGTGCGTGTGTGTGTGCGTGTGTGAGTATGTGTGTGTGTCCGTTCGGCTTACAGAGATAGGAACACGGCCGAGGCAAGAAGGCTCTGCCTGTCGTAAGAGGCGACTAATAGGTAGGAGTCGAGAGGTGAAGAATGTATGTGTGTGTGCGTGTGTGCGTGTTTGTGTGTGTGTGAGTGTATGTGTGTGTGCGTGTGGGCCTGCGTGTATGTGTGTGTGTTTGTGAGTGTGTGTGTGTATGTGTGTGCCTGTTTGTGTGTGTTTGTGAGTGTGTGAGTATGTGTGTGTGTTAGTTCGGCTTGCAGAAATAAGAACACGACCGAGGCAAGAAGGCCCTGCCTATCGTAAGAGGCGACTAAGAGGTAGGAGTCGAGAGGCGAAGAGTGCATGTGTGTGCGTGTGTGCGTGTGTGTGTGCGTGTGTGAGTATGTGTGTGTGTTAGTTCGGCTTGCAGAGAAAGAACTTGACCGAGGCAAGAAGGCCCTGCCTATCGTAAGAGGCGTCTAATAGGTAGGAGTCGAGAGGTGAAGAATGTATGTGTGTGTGCGTGTGTGCGTGTTTGTGTGTTTGTGAATGTATGTGTGTGTGCGTGTGTGCGTGCGTGTGTGTGTCAGTGTGTGTGTCCTTTCGGCTCACAGAGATAAGAACTCGGCCGTGGCAAGAAGTTCCTGCCTGTCGTAAGAGGCGACTAATGGGTAGGAGTCGAGAGGTGAAGAGTGTATGTGTGT
This sequence comes from Diabrotica undecimpunctata, assembly GCF_040954645.1. Lineage (NCBI taxonomy): Eukaryota > Metazoa > Arthropoda > Insecta > Coleoptera > Chrysomelidae > Diabrotica > Diabrotica undecimpunctata. Next base: position 145,561 of record NW_027311945.1, on the reverse strand, counting down.
GTGCGTGTGTGCGTGTGTGTGTGCGTGTGTCAGTATGTGTGTGTGTGTTAGTTCGGCTTGCAGAGATAAGAACTTGACCGAGGCAAGAAGGCCCTGCCTATCGTAAGAGGCGTCTAATAGGTAGGAGTCGAGAGGTGAAGAATGTATGTGTGTGTGCGTGTGTGCGTGTGTGTGTGTGTGTGTGAGTGTATGTGTGTGTGCGTGTGTGCGTGCGTGTGTGCGTGTGTGTGTGCGTGTGTGCGTGCGTGTTTGCCTGTGTGTGTGTGTTTGTGAGTGTGTGTGTGTGTGTGTATGTGTGTGTGTGTCTTCGGCTCGCAGAGATAAGAACACAGCCGCGGCAAGAAAGCCATGCCAGTCGTAAGGGGCGACTAATGGGTAGGAGTCGAGAGGAGAAGAGTGTATGTGTGCGTGCGTGTGTGAGTATGTGTGTGTGTCCGTTCGGCTTGCAGAGATAAGAACACGGCCGAAGCAAGAAGGCCCTGCCTGTCGTAAGAGGCGACGAATAGGTAGGAGTCGAGAGGTGAAGAATGTATGTGTGTGTGCGTGTGTGCGTGTATGTGTGTGTGCGTGTGTGCGCGCGTGTGTGCGTGTGTGTGTGTGCGTGTGTGCGTTCGTGTTTGCGTGTGTGTGTGTTTTTGTGAGTGTGTGTGTGTGTGTAAGTGTGTGTGTGTCTTCGGCTCGCAGAGATAAGAAAACAGCCGTGGCAAGAAAGCCATGCTAGTCGTAAGGGGCGACTAATGGGTAGGAGTCGAGAGGTGAAGAATGTATTTGTGCGTGCGTGTGTGTGTGTGTGTGTGTGAGTGTGTGTGTGTGTATGTGTGTGTGTCCCTTCGGCTCGCAGAGATAACAAAACTTCGGTGGCAAGAAGGCAATGCCTGTCGTAAGAGGCGACTAATGGGTTGGAGTCGAGAGGTGAAGAGTGTACGTGTGTGCGCGTGTGTGTGTGTGTGTGAATGTGTGTGTGTATGTGTGTGTATGTGTGTGTGTGTCCCTTCGGCTCGCAGAGATAAAAATACAGCCGTGGTAAGAAGGCCATGCCTGTCGTAAGAGGCGACTAATGGGTAGGAGTCGAGAGGTGGAGAGTGTGTGCGTGTGCGTGAGCGTGTGCGTGTGTGCGTGTGTGCCTGTGTGCGTGTGTTTGTCTGCGCGTGTGTGTCTGTGTCCTTTCGGCTTTCAGAGATAAGAACACGGCTGTGGCAAGAAGTTCCTGCCTATCGTAAGAGGCGACTAATAGGTAGGAGTCGAGAGGTGAAGAGTGTATCTGTGTGTGTGTGCGTGTGTGCGTGTGTGCGTGTGTTTGTGCATGTGTGAGTGTTTGTGTGTGTATGTGTGCGTGTGTGCGTGCGTGTGTGTGTAAGTATGTGTGTCCGTTCGGCTTGCAAAGATAAGAATACGGCCGAGTCAAGAAGGCCCTGCCTGTCGTAAGAGGCGACAAATGGGTAGGAGTCGAAAGGTGAAGAGTGTATGTGTGTGTGTGTGTGCGTGTGTGCGTGTGTGTGCGTGTGTGAGTGTGTGTATGTGTGTGTGTCCGTCAGGCTTGCAGAGATAATAATACGGCCAAGGCAAGAAAACCCTGCCTGTTGTAAGGGGCGACTAATAGGTAGCAGTCGAGAGGTGAAGAGTGTATGTGTGTGTGTGCGTGTGTGCGTGTGTGCGTGTGTGTGTGCGTGTGTGAGTGTGTGTGTATGTGTGTGTATCCGTCAGGCTTGCAGAGATAATAATACGGCCAAGGCAAGAAGACCCTGCCTGTTGTAAGGGGCGACTAATAGGTAGGAGTCGAGAGGTGAAGAGTGTATGTGTGTGTGTGCGTGTGTGCGTGTGTGTGTGCGTGTGTGGGTATGTGTGTGTGTCCGTTCGGCCCGCAGAGATAAGAATACGTCCGTGGCAAGAAGGCCCTGCCGGTCTTAAGAGGCGACTAATGGGTAGGAGTCGAGAGGTGAAGAGTGTATGTGTGTGTGTGCGTGTGTCCGTGTGTGAGCGTGTGTGCGTGTGTGTATGTGTGTGTGTCCATTTGGCTTGCAGAGATAAGAATACGGCCGAGGCAAGGAGGATCTGCCTCTTGTAAGGTTCGACTAATAAGTAGGAGTCGGGAGGTGAAGAGTGTATGTGTGTGTGCGTGTGTGCGTGGGTGTGTGCGTGTGTGAGTATGTGTGTGTGTTAGTTCGGCTTGCAGAGATAAGAACTTGTCCGAGGCAAGAAGGCCCTGCCTATCGTAAGAGGCGACTAATAGGTAGGAGTCGAGAGGTGAAGATTGTATGTGTGTGTGCGTGTATGCGTGTGTGTGTGCGTGTGTGAGTATGCGTGTGTGTCCGTTCAGCTTGCAGAGATAAGAACACGGCCGAAGCAAGAAGGCCCTGCCTGTCGTAAGAGGCGACTAATAGGTAGGAGTCGAGAGGTGAAGAATATATGTGTGTGTGCGTGTGTGCGTGTATGTGTGTGTGCGTGTGTGCGTGCGTGTGTGCGTGTGTGTGTGCGTGTGTGTGCCTGTTTGCGTGTGTGTGTGTGTGTTTGTGAGTGTGTGTGTGTGTGTGTGTATGTGTGTGTGTGTGTGTCTTCGGCTCGCAGAGATAAGAAAACAGCCGTGGCAAGAAAGCCATGCCAGTCGTAAGGGGCGACTAATGGGTAGGAGTCGAGAGGTGAAGAATGTATTTGTGCGTGCGTGTGTGCGTGTGTGTGTGTGAGTGTGTGTGTGTATGTGTGTGTGCCCCTTCGGCTCGCAGAGATAACAAAACAGCGGTTGCAAGAAGGCAATGCCTGTCGTAAGAGGCGACTAATGGGTTGGAGTCGAGAGGTGAAGAGTGTACGTGTGTGCGCGTGTGTGTGTGTGTGTGAATGTGTGTGTATATGTGTGTGTATGTGTGTGTGTGTGTGTCCCTTCGGCTCGCAGAGATAAAAATACAGCCGTGGTAAGAAGGCCATGCCTGTCGTAAAAGGCGACTAATGGGTAGGAGTCGAGAGGTGAAGAGTGTATGTGTGTGTGCGTGTGTGCGTGTGTGCGTGTGTGTGTAAGTATGTGTGTGTATGTGTGTGTGTGTCCGTTCGGCTTGCATAGATAAGAATACGGCCGTGCCAAGGAGGCCATGCTTGCTGTAAGGAGCGACTAATTGGTAGGAGTCGAGAGATGAAGAGTGTATGTGTGTGTGTGTGTGTTCCTTTGTGTGTGCGTGTGTAAGTGTGTTTATGTATGTGTGTGTCCGTTCGGCTTGCAGAAATTAGAATACGACCGAAGCAAGAAGGCCATGCCTGTCGTAAGAGGCGACTAATGGGTAGAAGTCGAGAGGTGGAGAGTGTATTTGTGTGTGTGTGTGTGTGTGTGTGCGTGCGTGTGTGTGTCAGTGTGTGTGTCCTTTCGGCTTACAGAGATAAGAACTCGGCCGTGGCAAGAAGTTCCTGCCTGTCGTAAGAGGCGACTAATGGGTAGGAGTCGAGAGGTGAAGAGTGTATGTGTGTGTGCGTGTGTGCGTGTGTGTGTGCGTGTGTGAGTATTTGTGTGTGTTAGTTCGGCTTGCAGAGATAAGAACTTGACCGAGGCAAGAAGGCCCTGCCTATCGTAAGAGGCGTCTAATAGGTAGGAGTCGAGAGGTGAAGAATGTATGTGTGTGTGCGTGTGTGCGTGTGTGTGTGTGTGTGTGAGTGTATGTGTGTGTGCGTGTGTGCGTGCGTGTGTGCGTGTGTGTGTGCGTGTGTGCGTGCGTGTTTGCCTGTGTGTGTGTGTTTGTGAGTGTGTGTGTGTGTGTATGTGTGTGTGTCTTCGGCTCGCAGAGATAAGAACACAGCCGCGGCAAGAAAGCCATGCCAGTCGTAAGAGGCGACGAATAGGTATTAGTCGAGAGGTGAAGAATGTATGTGTGCATGCGTGTGTGAGTATGTGTGTGTGTCTGTTCGGCTTGCAGAGATAAGAACACGGCCGAAGCAAGAAGACCCTGCCTGTCGTAAGAGGCTACTAATAGGTAGGAGTCGAGAGGTGAAGAATGTATGTGTGTGTGCGTGTGTGCGTGTGTGTGTGTGTGTGTGAGTGTATGTGTGTGTGCGTGTGTGCGTGCGTGTGTGTGTGCGTGTGTGCGTGCGTGTTTGCCTGTGTGTGTGTGTTTGTGAGTGTGTGTGTGTGTATGTGTGTGTGTCTTCGGCTTGCAGAGATAAGAACACGGCCAAGGCAAGAAGGCCCTGCCTGTCGTAAGAGGCGACGAATAGGTAGGAGTCGAGAGGTGAAGAATGTATGTGTGTGTGCGTGTGTGCGTGTATGTGTGTGTGCGTGTGTGCGTGCGTGTGTGCGTGTGTGTGTGTGCGTGTGTGCGTTCGTGTTTGCGTGTGTGTGTCTTTTTGTGAGTGTGTGTGTGTGTAAGTGTGTGTGTGTCTTCGGCTCGCAGAGATAAGAAAACAGCCGTGGCAAGAAAGCCATGCTAGTCGTAAGGGGCGACTAATGGGTAGGAGTCGAGAGGTGAAGAATGTATTTGTGCGTGCGTGTGTGCGTGTGTGCGTGTGTGTGCGTGTGTGTAAGTGTGTGTGTGTCCGTTCGGCTCGCAGAGATAAGAACACGGCCGTGGCAAGAAGTCCCTGCCTGTCGTAGTAGGCGACTAATGAATTGGAGTCGAGAGGTGAAGAGTGTATGTGTGTGTTTGTGTGTGTGCGTGTGTTTGTGCGTGTGTGCGTGTGTGTGTGTGTGTGTCCGTTCGGCTCGCAGAGATAAGAATACGCCCGTGGCACGAAGGCCCTGCCTGTCTTAAGAGGCGACTAATGGATAGGAATCGAGAGGTGAAGAGTGTGTGCGTGTGCGTGTGCGTGTGTGCGTGTGTACCTGTGTGCATGTGTTTGTGTGTGCGTTTGTGTGTGTGTCCGTTCAGCTTGCAGAAATAAGAACACGGCCGTGGCAAGAAGTCGCTGCCTGTCGTAGGAGGAGAATAATGGGTAGGAGTCGAGAGGTGAAGAGTGTATGTGTGCGTGCGTGTGTGTGTGTGCGAGTGTGTGTGTGTGTGTCTGTTCGGCTCGCAGAGATAAGAATGCGTCCGTGGCAAGAAGGCCCTGCCTGTCTTAAGAGGCGACTAATGGAAAGGAGTCGAGAGTTGGAGAGTGTGTGCGTGTGCGTGTACGTGTGCGTGTGTGCGTGTGTGCCTGTGTGCGTGTGTTTGTGTGTGCGTGTGTGTGTGTGTCCCGTCGGCTCGCAGAAATGAGAACACGGCCGTAGCAAGAAGGCCTTGCCTGTCGTAAGAGGCGACTTATGGGTAGGAGTCGAGAGGTGAAGAGGGTATGTGTGTGTGTGTGTGTGCGTGTGTGTGCGTGTGTAAGTGTGTGAGTGTGTGTGTGTCTGTTCGGCTTGCAGAGATAATAATACGGCCGAGGCAAGAAGGCCCTGCCTGTCGTGAGAGGCGACTAATGGGTAGGAGTCGAGAGGTGAAGAGTGTATGTGTGTGTGTGTGCGTGTGTGTGCGTGTGTGAGTGTGTGTGTGTATTTGTGTGTGTAAGTGTGTGTGTGTCCGTTTGGCTCGCAGAGATAAGAAGGTATAAGAGATAAGCGACTAATTGGTGGGAGTCGAGAGATGAAGAGTGTATGTGTGTGTGTATGTTCCTTTGTGTGTGCGTGTGTAAGTATGTGTGTTTGTATGTGTGTGTCCGTTCGGCTTGCAGAAATTAGAATACGACCGAAGCAAGAAGGCCATGCCTGTCGTAAGAGGCGACTAATGGGTAGAAGTCGAGAGGTGGAGGGTGTATTTGTGTGTGTGTGTGTGTGTGTGTGTGTGTGTGTGTGTGTGTGTGTGCGTGCGTGTGTGTGTCAGTGTGTGTGTCCGTTCGGCTCACAGAGATAAGAACTTGACCGAGGCAAGAAGGCCCTGCCTATCGTAAGAGGCGACTAATAGGTAGGAGTCGAGAGGTGAAGACTGTATGTGTGTGTGTGGGTGTGTGCGTGCGTGTGTGTGTGTGAGTGTGTGTGTGTGTCCGTTCGGGTCGCAGAGATAAGAACACGGCCGTGGCAAGAATTCCCTGAATGTCGTAAGAGTCGACTAATGGGTAGGAGTCGAGAGGTGATCGTGTATGTGTGTGTGTGTATGTGTGCGAGTGTGTGTGTATCCGTTCGGCTTGCAGAGATGAGAATACGTCTGTGGCAAGAAGACCCTGCCTGTCTTAAGAGGCGACTAATGGATAGGAGTCGAGAGGTGGAGAGTGTGTGCGTGTGCGGGTGCGTGTGCGTGTGTGCGTGTGTGCCTGTGTGCGTGTGTTTGTGTGCGCGTGTGTGTGTGTCCTTTCGGCTTTCAGAGATAAGAACACGGCTGTGGCAAGAAGTTCCTGCCTGTCGTAAGAGGCGACTAATGGGTAGGAGTCGAGACGTGAAGAGTGTATGTGTGTGTGTGTGTGCGTGTGTGCGTGTGTGCGTGTGTGCGTGTGTGCGTGTGTTTGTGCATGTGTGAGTGTTTGTGTGTGTATGTGTGCGTGTGTGCGTGCGTGTGTGTGTAAGTGTGTGTGTCCGTTCGGCTTGCAAAGATAAGAATACGGCCGAGTCAAGAAGGCCCTGCCTGTCTTAAGAGGTGACAAATGGATAGGAGTCGAGAGGTGGAGAGTGTGTGCGTGTGCGTGTGCCTGTGCGTGTGTGTGTGTCTGCGTGTGAGCGTGCATGTGTGTGTGAGTGTGTGTGTATGACCGTTCCGCTCGCAGAGATAAGAACATGGCCGTGGCAAGAAGGCCCTGCCTGTCGTAAGAGGCGACTAATGGGTAGGAGTCGAAAGGTGAAGAGTGTATGTGTGTGTGTGCGTGTGTGTGTGCGTGTGCGAGTGTGTGTGTATGTGTGTGTGTCCGTCAGGCTTGCAGAGTTAATAATACGGCCAAGGCAAGAAGACCCTGCCTGTTGTAAGGGGCGACTAATAGGTTGGAGTTGAGAGGTAAAGAGTGTATGTGTGTGAGTGTGCGTGTGTGCGTGTGTGTGTGTGCGTGTGTGAGTATGTGTGTGTGTCCGTTCGTCTTGCAAAGATAAAAATACGTCCGTGGCAAGAAGTCCCTGAATGTCGTAAGAGGCCACTAATGGGTAGGAGTCGAGAGGTTAGGAGTGTATGTGTGTGTATGAGTGTGTGTGTGTGTCCGTTCGGCCCGCAGAGATAATAATACGTCCGTGGCAAGAAGGCCCTGCCTGTCTTAAGAGGCGACTAATGGATAGGAGTCGAGAGGTGAAGAGTGTATGTCTGTCTGTGCGTGTGTCCGTGTGTGTGCGTGTGTGAGTGTGTGTATGTGTGTGTGTCCGTTTGGCTTGCAGAGATAAGAATTGGCCGAGGCAAGGAGGATCTGCCTCTTGTAAGGTTCGACTAATAAGTAGGAGTCGGGAGGTTAAGAGTGTATGTGTGTGTGCGTGTGTGCGTGTGTGTGTGCATGTATGAGTATGTGTGTGTGTTAGTTCGGCTTGCAGAGATAAGAACTTGACTGAGGCAAGAAGGCCCTGCCTTTCGTAAGAGGCGACTAATAGGTAGGAGTCGAGAGGTGAAGATTGTATGTGTGTGTGTGCGTGTGTGCGTGTGTGTGTGCGTGTGTGAGTATGTGTGTGTGTCCGTTCAGCTTGCAGAGATAAGAACACGGCCGAAGCAAGAAGGACCTGCCTGTCGTAAGAGGCGACGAATGGGTAGGAGTCGAGAGGTGAAGAATGTATGTGTGTGTGCGTGTGTGCGTGTATGTGTGTGTGCGTGTGTGCGTGCGTGTGTGCGTGTGTGTGTGCGTGTGTGCGTTCGTGTTTGCGTGTGTGTGTGTTTTTGTGAGTGTGTGTGTGTGTGTGTATGTGTGTGTGTCCCTTCGGCTCGCAGAGATAACAAAACAGCGGTGGCAAGAAGGCAATGCCTGTCGTAAGAGGCGACTAATGGGTTGTAGTCGAGGGGTGAAGAGTGTACGTGTGTGCGCGTGTGTGTGTGTGTGAATGTGTGTGTGTATGTGTGTGTATGTGTGTGTGTGTCCCTTTGGCTTGCAGAGATAAAAATACAGCCGTGGTAAGAAGGCCATGCCTGTCGTAAGAGGCGACTAATGGGTAGGAGTCGAGAGGTGGAGAGTGTGTGCGTGTGCGTGAGCGTGTGCGTGTGTGCGTGTGTGCGTGTG
>NW_027311945.1:122500-132500 GCF_040954645.1 Diabrotica undecimpunctata | reverse complement strand
GACTAATGGGTAGGAGTCGAGAGGTGAAGAGTGTATGTGTGTGTGCGTGTGTGCGTGTGTGCGTGTGTGTGTAAGTATGTGTGTGTATGTGTGTGTGTCCGTTCGGCTTGCATAGATAAGAATACGGCCGTGCCAAGGAGGCCATGCTTGCTGTAAGGATCGACTAATTGGTAGGAGTCGAGAGATGAAGAGTGTATGTGTGTGTGTGTGTTCCTTTGTGTGTGCGTGTGTAAGTGTGTTTATGTATGTGTGTGTCCGTTCGGCTTGCAGAAATTAGAATACGACCGAAGCAAGAAGGCCATGCCTGTCGTAAGAGGCGACTAATGGGTAGAAGTCGAGAGGTGGAGAGTGTATTTGTGTGTGTGTGTGTGTGTGTGTGCGTGCGTGTGTGTGTCAGTGTGTGTGTCCTTTCGGCTTACAGAGATAAGAACTCGGCCGTGGCAAGAAGTTCCTGCCTGTCGTAAGAGGCGACTAATGGGTAGGAGTCGAGAGGTGAAGAGTGTATGTGTGTGTGCGTGTGTGCGTGTGTGTGTGCGTGTGTGAGTATTTGTGTGTGTTAGTTCGGCTTGCAGAGATAAGAACTTGACCGAGGCAAGAAGGCCCTGCCTATCGTAAGAGGCGTCTAATAGGTAGGAGTCGAGAGGTGAAGAATGTATGTGTGTGTGCGTGTGTGCGTGTGTGTGTGTGTGTGTGAGTGTATGTGTGTGTGCGTGTGTGCGTGCGTGTGTGCGTGTGTGTGTGCGTGTGTGCGTGCGTGTTTGCCTGTGTGTGTGTGTTTGTGAGTGTGTGTGTGTGTGTATGTGTGTGTGTCTTCGGCTCGCAGAGATAAGAACACAGCCGCGGCAAGAAAGCCATGCCAGTCGTAAGAGGCGACGAATAGGTATTAGTCGAGAGGTGAAGAATGTATGTGTGCATGCGTGTGTGAGTATGTGTGTGTGTCTGTTCGGCTTGCAGAGATAAGAACACGGCCGAAGCAAGAAGACCCTGCCTGTCGTAAGAGGCTACTAATAGGTAGGAGTCGAGAGGTGAAGAATGTATGTGTGTGTGCGTGTGTGCGTGTGTGTGTGTGTGTGTGTGTGAGTGTATGTGTGTGTGCGTGTGTGCGTGCGTGTGTGCGTGTGTGTGCGTGTGTGCGTGCGTGTTTGCCTGTGTGTGTGTGTTTGTGAGTGTGTGTGTGTGTATGTGTGTGTGTCTTCGGCTTGCAGAGATAAGAACACGGCCAAGGCAAGAAGGCCCTGCCTGTCGTAAGAGGCGACGAATAGGTAGGAGTCGAGAGGTGAAGAAGGTATGTGTGTGTGCGTGTGTGCGTGTATGTGTGTGTGCGTGTGTGCGTGCGTGTGTGCGTGTGTGTGTGTGCGTGTGTGCGTTCGTGTTTGCGTGTGTGTGTCTTTTTGTGAGTGTGTGTGTGTGTGTAAGTGTGTGTGTGTCTTCGGCTCGCCGAGATAAGAAAACAGCCGTGGCAAGAAAGCCATGCTAGTCGTAAGGGGCGACTAATGGGTAGGAGTCGAGAGGTGAAGAATGTATTTGTGCGTGCGTGTGTGCGTGTGTGCGTGTGTGTGCGTGTGTGTAAGTGTGTGTGTGTCCGTTCGGCTCGCAGAGATAAGAACACGGCCGTGGCAAGAAGTCCCTGCCTGTCGTAGTAGGCGACTAATGAATTGGAGTCGAGAGGTGAAGAGTGTATGTGTGTGTTTGTGTGTGTGCGTGTGTTTGTGCGTGTGTGCGTGTGTGTGTGTGTGTCCGTTCGGCTCGCAGAGATAAGAATACGCCCGTGGCACGAAGGCCCTGCCTGTCTTAAGAGGCGACTAATGGATAGGAATCGAGAGGTGAAGAGTGTGTGCGTGTGCGTGTGCGTGTGTGCGTGTGTACCTGTGTGCATGTGTTTGTGTGTGCGTTTGTGTGTGTGTCCGTTCAGCTTGCAGAAATAAGAACACGGCCGTGGCAAGAAGTCGCTGCCTGTCGTAGGAGGAGAATAATGGGTAGGAGTCGAGAGGTGAAGAGTGTATGTGTGCGTGCGTGTGTGTGTGTGCGAGTGTGTGTGTGTGTGTCTGTTCGGCTCGCAGAGATAAGAATGCGTCCGTGGCAAGAAGGCCCTGCCTGTCTTAAGAGGCGACTAATGGAAAGGAGTCGAGAGTTGGAGAGTGTGTGCGTGTGCGTGTACGTGTGCGTGTGTGCGTGTGTGCCTGTGTGCGTGTGTTTGTGTGTGCGTGTGTGTGTGTGTCCGGTCGGCTCGCAGAAATGAGAACACGGCCGTAGCAAGAAGGCCTTGCCTGTCGTAAGAGGCGACTTATGGGTAGGAGTCGAGAGGTGAAGAGGGTATGTGTGTGTGTGTGTGCGTGTGTGTGCGTGTGTAAGTGTGTGAGTGTGTGTGTGTCTGTTCGGCTTGCAGAGATAATAATACGGCCGAGGCAAGAAGGCCCTGCCTGTCGTGAGAGGCGACTAATGGGTAGGAGTCGAGAGGTGAAGAGTGTATGTGTGTGTGTGTGCGTGTGTGTGCGTGTGTGAGTGTGTGTGTGTATTTGTGTGTGTAAGTGTGTGTGTGTCCGTTTGGCTCGCAGAGATAAGAAGGTATAAGAGACAAGCGACTAATTGGTAGGAGTCGAGAGGTGAAGAGTGTATGTGTGTGTGTGCGTGTGTGCATGTGTGTGTGCGTGTGTGAGTGTTCGTGTGTGTGTCCGTTCGGCTTGCAGAGATAAGAATACGTCCGTGGCAAGAAGGCCCTGCCTGTCTTAAGAGGCGACTAATGGGTAGGAGTCGAGAGGAGAAGAGTGTATGTGTGTGTGTGTGTGCGTATGTGCGTCTGTGGGCATGTGTGAGTGTGTGTGTATGTGTGTGTGTTTGTTTGGCTTGCAGAGATAAGAATACGGCCGAGGCCAGAAGGCCCTGCCTCTTGTAAGGGTCGACTAATAAGTAGGAGTCGAGAGGTGAAGAGTGTATGTGTGTGTGTGCGTGTGTGCGTGTGTGTGTGCGTGTGTGTGTGCGTGTGTGAGTATATGTGTGTGTTAGTTCGGCTTGCAGAGATGAGAACACGACCGCGGCAAGAATGCACTGCTTATCGTAAGAGGCGACTAAAAGGTAGGAGTCGAGAGGTGAAGAGTGTATGTGTGTGTGTGCGTGTGTGCGTGTGTGTGCGTGTGTGAGTGTGTGTATGTGTGTGTGTCCGTCAGGCTTGCAGAGATAATAATACGGCCAAGGCAAGAAAACCCTGCCTGTTGTAAGGGGCGACTAATAGGTAGGAGTCGAGAGGTGAAGAGTGTATGTGTGTGTGTGCGTGTGTGCGTGTGTGCGTGTGTGTGTGCGTGTGTGAGTGTGTGTGTATGTGTGTGTATCCGTCAGGTTTGCAGAGATAATAATACGGCCAAGGCAAGAAGACCCTGCCTGTTGTAAGGGGCGACTAATAGGTAGGAGTCGAGAGGTGAAGAGTGTATGTGTGTGTGTGCGTGTGTGCGTGTGTGTGTGCGTGTGTGGGTATGTGTGTGTGTCCGTTCGGCCCGCAGAGATAAGAATACGTCCGTGGCAAGAAGGCCCTGCCGGTCTTAAGAGGCGACTAATGGGTAGGAGTCGAGAGGTGAAGAGTGTATGTGTGTGTGTGCGTGTGTCCGTGTGTGAGCGTGTGTGCGTGTGTGTATGTGTGTGTGTCCATTTGGCTTGCAGAGATAAGAATACGGCCGAGGCAAGGAGGATCTGCCTCTTGTAAGGTTCGACTAATAAGTAGGAGTCGGGAGGTGAAGAGTGTATGTGTGTGTGCGTGTGTGCGTGGGTGTGTGCGTGTGTGAGTATGTGTGTGTGTTAGTTCGGCTTGCAGAGATAAGAACTTGTCCGAGGCAAGAAGGCCCTGCCTATCGTAAGAGGCGACTAATAGGTAGGAGTCGAGAGGTGAAGATTGTATGTGTGTGTGCGTGTATGCGTGTGTGTGTGCGTGTGTGAGTATGCGTGTGTGTCCGTTCAGCTTGCAGAGATAAGAACACGGCCGAAGCAAGAAGGCCCTGCCTGTCGTAAGAGGCGACTAATAGGTAGGAGTCGAGAGGTGAAGAATGTATGTGTGTGTGCGTGTGTGCGTGTATGTGTGTGTGCGTGTGTGCGTGCGTGTGTGCGTGTGTGTGTGCGTGTGTGTGCCTGTTTGCGTGTGTGTGTGTGTGTTTGTGAGTGTGTGTGTGTGTGTGTATGTGTGTGTGTGTGTCTTCGGCTCGCAGAGATAAGAAAACAGCCGTGGCAAGAAAGCCATGCCAGTCGTAAGGGGCGACTAATGGGTAGGAGTCGAGAGGTGAAGAATGTATTTGTGCGTGCGTGTGAGCGTGTGTGTGTGTGAGTGTGTGTGTGTATGTGTGTGTGCCCCTTCGGCTCGCAGAGATAACAAAACAGCGGTTGCAAGAAGGCAATGCCTGTCGTAAGAGGCGACTAATGGGTTGGAGTCGAGAGGTGAAGAGTGTACGTGTGTGCGCGTGTGTGTGTGTGTGTGAATGTGTGTGTATATGTGTGTGTATGTGTGTGTGTGTGTGTCCCTTCGGCTCGCAGAGATAAAAATACAGCCGTGGTAAGAAGGCCATGCCTGTCGTAAAAGGCGACTAATGGGTAGGAGTCGAGAGGTGAAGAGTGTATGTGTGTGTGCGTGTGTGCGTGTGTGCGTGTGTGTGTAAGTATGTGTGTGTATGTGTGTGTGTCCGTTCGGTTTGCATAGATAAGAATACGGCCGTGCCAAGGAGGCCATGCTTGCTGTAAGGAGCGACTAATTGGTAGGAGTCGAGAGATGAAGAGTGTATGTGTGTGTGTGTGTTCCTTTGTGTGTGCGTGTGTAAGTGTGTTTATGTATGTGTGTGTCCGTTCGGCTTGCAGAAATTAGAATACGACCGAAGCAAGAAGGCCATGCCTGTCGTAAGAGGCGACTAATGGGTAGAAGTCGAGAGGTGGAGAGTGTATTTGTGTGTGTGTGTGTGTGTGTGTGCGTGCGTGTGTGTGTCAGTGTGTGTGTCCTTTCGGCTTACAGAGATAAGAACTCGGCCGTGGCAAGTAGTTCCTGCCTGTCGTAAGAGGCGACTAATGGGTAGGAGTCGAGAGGTGAAGAGTGTATGTGTGTGTGCGTGTGTGCGTGTGTGTGTGCGTGTGTGAGTATTTGTGTGTGTTAGTTCGGCTTGCAGAGATAAGAACTTGACCGAGGCAAGAAGGCCCTGCCTATCGTAAGAGGCGTCTAATAGGTAGGAGTCGAGAGGTGAAGAATGTATGTGTGTGTGCGTGTGTGCGTGTGTGTGTGTGTGTGTGAGTGTATGTGTGTGTGCGTGTGTGCGTGCGTGTGTGCGTGTGTGTGTGCGTGTGTGCGTGCGTGTTTGCCTGTGTGTGTGTGTTTGTGAGTGTGTGTGTGTGTGTATGTGTGTGTGTCTTCGGCTCGCAGAGATAAGAACACAGCCGCGGCAAGAAAGCCATGCCAGTCGTAAGAGGCGACGAATAGGTATTAGTCGAGAGGTGAAGAATGTATGTGTGCATGCGTGTGTGAGTATGTGTGTGTGTCTGTTCGGCTTGCAGAGATAAGAACACGGCCGAAGCAAGAAGACCCTGCCTGTCGTAAGAGGCTACTAATAGGTAGGAGTCGAGAGGTGAAGAATGTATGTGTGTGTGCGTGTGTGCGTGTGTGTGTGTGTGTGAGTGTATGTGTGTGTGCGTGTGTGCGTGCGTGTGTGCGTGTGTGTGTGCGTGTGTGCGTGCGTGTTTGCCTGTGTGTGTGTGTTTGTGAGTGTGTGTGTGTGTATGTGTGTGTGTCTTCGGCTTGCAGAGATAAGAACACGGCCAAGGCAAGAAGGCCCTGCCTGTCGTAAGAGGCGACGAATAGGTAGGAGTCGAGAGGTGAAGAAGGTATGTGTGTGTGCGTGTGTGCGTGTATGTGTGTGTGCGTGTGTGCGTGCGTGTGTGCGTGTGTGTGTGTGCGTGTGTGCGTTCGTGTTTGCGTGTGTGTGTCTTTTTGTGAGTGTGTGTGTGTGTGTGTAAGTGTGTGTGTGTCTTCGGCTCGCCGAGATAAGAAAACAGCCGTGGCAAGAAAGCCATGCTAGTCGTAAGGGGCGACTAATGGGTAGGAGTCGAGAGGTGAAGAATGTATTTGTGCGTGCGTGTGTGCGTGTGTGCGTGTGTGTGCGTGTGTGTAAGTGTGTGTGTGTCCGTTCGGCTCGCAGAGATAAGAACACGGCCGTGGCAAGAAGTCCCTGCCTGTCGTAGTAGGCGACTAATGAATTGGAGTCGAGAGGTGAAGAGTGTATGTGTGTGTTTGTGTGTGTGCGTGTGTTTGTGCGTGTGTGCGTGTGTGTGTGTGTGTCCGTTCGGCTCGCAGAGATAAGAATACGCCCGTGGCACGAAGGCCCTGCCTGTCTTAAGAGGCGACTAATGGATAGGAATCGAGAGGTGAAGAGTGTGTGCGTGTGCGTGTGCGTGTGTGCGTGTGTACCTGTGTGCATGTGTTTGTGTGTGCGTTTGTGTGTGTGTCCGTTCAGCTTGCAGAAATAAGAACACGGCCGTGGCAAGAAGTCGCTGCCTGTCGTAGGAGGAGAATAATGGGTAGGAGTCGAGAGGTGAAGAGTGTATGTGTGCGTGCGTGTGTGTGTGTGCGAGTGTGTGTGTGTGTGTCTGTTCGGCTCGCAGAGATAAGAATGCGTCCGTGGCAAGAAGGCCCTGCCTGTCTTAAGAGGCGACTAATGGAAAGGAGTCGAGAGTTGGAGAGTGTGTGCGTGTGCGTGTACGTGTGCGTGTGTGCGTGTGTGCCTGTGTGCGTGTGTTTGTGTGTGCGTGTGTGTGTGTGTCCGGTCGGCTCGCAGAAATGAGAACACGGCCGTAGCAAGAAGGCCTTGCCTGTCGTAAGAGGCGACTTATGGGTAGGAGTCGAGAGGTGAAGAGGGTATGTGTGTGTGTGTGTGCGTGTGTGTGCGTGTGTAAGTGTGTGAGTGTGTGTGTGTCTGTTCGGCTTGCAGAGATAATAATACGGCCGAGGCAAGAAGGCCCTGCCTGTCGTGAGAGGCGACTAATGGGTAGGAGTCGAGAGGTGAAGAGTGTATGTGTGTGTGTATGTTCCTTTGTGTGTGCGTGTGTAAGTATGTGTGTTTGTATGTGTGTGTCCGTTCGGCTTGCAGAAATTAGAATACGACCGAAGCAAGAAGGCCATGCCTGTCGTAAGAGGCGACTAATGGGTAGAAGTCGAGAGGTGGAGGGTGTATTTGTGTGTGTGTGTGTGTGTGTGTGTGTGTGTGTGTGTGTGTGTGCGTGCGTGTGTGTGTCAGTGTGTGTGTCCGTTCGGCTCACAGAGATAAGAACTTGACCGAGGCAAGAAGGCCCTGCCTATCGTAAGAGGCGACTAATAGGTAGGAGTCGAGAGGTGAAGACTGTATGTGTGTGTGTGGGTGTGTGCGTGCGTGTGTGTGTGTGTGTCCGTTCGGGTCGCAGAGATAAGAACACGGCCGAGGCAAGAATTCCCTGAATGTCGTAAGAGTCGACTAATGGGTAGGAGTCGAGAGGTGAAGCGTGTATGTGTGTGTGTGTATGTGTGCGAGTGTGTGTGTATCCGTTCGGCTTGCAGAGATGAGAATACGTCTGTGGCAAGAAGACCCTGCCTGTCTTAAGAGGCGACTAATGGATAGGAGTCGAGAGGTGGAGAGTGTGTGCGTGTGCGGGTGCGTGTGCGTGTGTGCGTGTGTGCCTGTGTGCGTGTGTTTGTGTGCGCGTGTGTGTGTGTGTCCTTTCGGCTTTCAGAGATAAGAACACGGCTGTGGCAAGAAGTTCCTGCCTGTCGTAAGAGGCGACTAATGGGTAGAAGTCGAGACGTGAAGAGTGTATGTGTGTGTGTGTGTGCGTGTGTGCGTGTGTGCGTGTGTGCGTGTGTGCGTGTGTGCGTGTGTTTGTGCATGTGTGAGTGTTTGTGTGTGTATGTGTGCGTGTGTGCGTGCGTGTGTGTGTAAGTGTGTGTGTCCGTTCGGCTTGCAAAGATAAGAATACGGCCGAGTCAAGAAGGCCCTGCCTGTCTTAAGAGGTGACAAATGGATAGGAGTCGAGAGGTGGAGAGTGTGTGCGTGTGCGTGTGCCTGTGCGTGTGTGTGTGTCTGCGTGTGAGCGTGCATGTGTGTGTGAGTGTGTGTGTATGACCGTTCCGCTCGCAGAGATAAGAACATGGCCGTGGCAAGAAGGCCCTGCCTGTCGTAAGAGGCGACTAATGGGTAGGAGTCGAAAGGTGAAGAGTGTATGTGTGTGTGTGCGTGTGTGTGTGCGTGTGTGAGTGTGTGTGTATGTGTGTGTGTCCGTCAGGCTTGCAGAGATAATAATACGGCCAAGGCAAGAAGACCCTGCCTGTTGTAAGGGGCGACTAATAGGTTGGAGTTGAGAGGTAAAGAGTGTATGTGTGTGAGTGTGCGTGTGTGCGTGTGTGTGTGTGCGTGTGTGAGTATGTGTGTGTGTCCGTTCGTCTTGCAAAGATAAAAATACGTCCGTGGCAAGAAGTCCCTGAATGTCGTAAGAGGCCACTAATGGGTAGGAGTCGAGAGGTTAGGAGTGTATGTGTGTGTATGAGTGTGTGTGTGTGTCCGTTCGGCCCGCAGAGATAATAATACGTCCGTGGCAAGAAGGCCCTGCCTGTCTTAAGAGGCGACTAATGGATAGGAGTCGAGAGGTGAAGAGTGTATGTCTGTCTGTGCGTGTGTCCGTGTGTGTGCGTGTGTGAGTGTGTGTATGTGTGTGTGTCCGTTTGGCTTGCAGAGATAAGAATTGGCCGAGGCAAGGAGGATCTGCCTCTTGTAAGGTTCGACTAATAAGTAGGAGTCGGGAGGTTAAGAGTGTATGTGTGTGTGCGTGTGTGCGTGTGTGTGTGCATGTATGAGTATGTGTGTGTGTTAGTTCGGCTTGCAGAGATAAGAACTTGACTGAGGCAAGAAGGCCCTGCCTTTCGTAAGAGGCGACTAATAGGTAGGAGTCGAGAGGTGAAGATTGTATGTGTGTGTGTGCGTGTGTGCGTGTGTGTGTGCGTGTGTGAGTATGTGTGTGTGTCCGTTCAGCTTGCAGAGATAAGAACACGGCCGAAGCAAGAAGGACCTGCCTGTCGTAAGAGGCGACGAATGGGTAGGAGTCGAGAGGTGAAGAATGTATGTGTGTGTGCGTGTGTGCGTGTATGTGTGTGTGCGTGTGTGCGTGCGTGTGTGCGTGTGTGTGTGTGCGTGTGTGCGTTCGTGTTTGCGTGTGTGTGTGTTTTTGTGAGTGTGTGTGTGTGTGTATGTGTGTGTGTCCCTTCGGCTCGCAGAGATAACAAAACAGCGGTGGCAAGAAGGCAATGCCTGTCGTAAGAGGCGACTAATGGGTTGTAGTCGAGGGGTGAAGAGTGTACGTGTGTGCGCGTGTGTGTGTGTGTGAATGTGTGTGTGTATGTGTGTGTATGTGTGTGTGTGTCCCTTTGGCTTGCAGAGATAAAAATACAGCCGTGGTAAGAAGGCCATGCCTGTCGTAAGAGGCGACTAATGGGTAGGAGTCGAGAGGTGGAGAGTGTGTGCGTGTGCGTGAGCGTGTGCGTGTGTGCGTGTGTGCGTGTGATTGTGTGCGCGTGTGTGTCTGTGTCCTTTCGGCTTTCAGAGATAAGAACACGGCTGTGGCAAGAAGTTCCTGCCTGTCGTAAGAGGCGACTAATGGGTAGGAGTCGAGAGGTGAAGAGTGTATGTGTGTGTGTGTGTGCGTGTGTGCGTGTGTGCGTGTGTTTGTGCATGTGTGAGTGTTTGTGTGTGTATGTGTGCGTGTGTGCGTGCGTGTGTGTGTAAGTGTGTGTGTCCGTTCGGCTTGCAAAGATAAGAATACGGCCGAGTCAAGAAGGCCCTGCCTGTCTTAGGAGGTGACAAATGGATAGGAGTCAAGAGGTGGAGAGTGTGTGCGTGTGCGTGTGCGTGTGCGTGTGTGTGTCTGCGTGTGAGCGTGCATGTGTGTGTGAGTGTGTGTGTATGCTTGTTCCGCTCGCAGAGATAAGAACATGGCCGTGGCAAGAAGGCCCTGCCTGTCGTAA
>NW_027311945.1:107500-117500 GCF_040954645.1 Diabrotica undecimpunctata | reverse complement strand
TTCAATCCAAAATCCCATACGCTTGTCGCTGTACATAGACTTGTGTGACAATGTTGAAAAGTTAAAAATTACAGCCAGACGGAAAAATACGAAGAAGAAGAAGCAGAAAAAAACAAACAAACCAACCAACCAACCCTGAAGCAAGAAAACATTAATTACCATCTGTGTCTAAAATAATTATTTGGAAATAAATATATTGATTTTAACACTTTGTTTATCTGCCTTTTGGCGATAATGGAGCAATACAAAAAAAAACTTGTCTCCGAACTTGAATGTATGAAAACTGATAAAAATGTGAATAGCTTTTTAGAGATGGGATAAAAAAATAACTACAACTTTTTAATTAATTAAAAACGAAATGTTCTAACACTCACCCTTCTTAGCCAGATTAGGGGTTTGAAATATCCCAAATTGGACCGAAGCGTAGCCGGCTATTTGGACTCGTGATTAAGGCTAATTTCTTGATCTAAATACGACTCCCGGTATTCACGTGTACTGTAGATCCGCTTTTTTTAGCGAAATTGTGGATATTCCAAAAAAACCCTTCCACGAAGGCAGCAAATCCCCTTGAATATCCACACGGTTCGGACTAGTCCAGATCCCACATGGAACAGCAGCAAAAGCAAAAAAACAAAATGCCGTTTTTAATCTAGCCCAACCTTTCAGTAACACCGTCAAATCTGGAATCACTTTCTTTCCGTCGTCTTTCCGAACACTTGACAACTTGACACACGGAGGTCACCGAATAATACCGAGATTCAAAAATTTCAATTTTATGATCCCAATTCTTCCAAGATAACTCTAGAAAGAACGATCTAAATTAGTTTCTTCACAAAAAAGAGGACGTGTTCCCTTAACTTCAGCACAATTTGCCAGACATTACCCCTATTTAAAAATTACTAATTTTATTTTCGCCACCTTGCTTATAATATATTATAGGCAACCGCTCTTACACGTCCTGAATTATTTAAATTTTGATAAAATAGAGGTGGGACTTTCTACTTTAAATTTGGAACGTAACAACACCTCCCTTTCCCAGAGGAAAATTTACGAGGAAAAACTAGACGAAGAAAATTTTCCCTCGCGCTAGCGACGCACTACCTAAACTCCGAGCGAAGTCCACAACACAATCATCATCCACACCGTCTTCACCGTGCGCAAGTACTTGGACAACGAAAGACATACCAATCTCAAACCACACGCACAAAGCAACAACTTACTTACAACACTTACTCCACTTCCACACAACAGTCATCTCTCATCGTATGAGATCAAGTAGAATAGTTTCAAATTCCAACGTCAATCTGACAACACTGATTAGGTCGGTTACTGGATGTTGCCCTTATTCGCGACCTCCCAGCTCTGGGGCATCGCTAGTACTTCACTATACCTCGCATAACATGAGTCCATAAGAAACTCTCCACCATTCCACTCTTACTGATACTGCGAGGAACATCTACCGAAACAGTAGTGTAATTCCAATTGTTCATTAAAATAAAAATGAGATAGGTCTTTCAGAATTTAAATCCGTATACAACGAAATTTAGTGAATCATCCAAAACTAAGCTATTATCCAACAAGATTCACCAAAACATAATTATGTGGCTTCGAAAAAATCCCAATTAAATAGAATGGCTTACTAACATCAAAACAAATCCCAACGCCATATCATCGAAGACAACATATTTCTGACCAAACCTAAGTGACATTCAATTCCATAAATCAAAAGAAATTAAGGCTACCGCAACCCTACGACTTCGTATTGGCTACCTAACACAAAAAAAAACGAATCGGTTGACCATCCAAATACATCCTAAGAACCGATCATAGCCAACACTCAGTCATCCTTCACGGACACAACAAAAAAAAATAAATACAACCAATTTCAGAAGAATTTACTTAGACTAGACAAAACTTTGCTAGTCCGTTCTACTCCGACCTAAATCCTATCGGGATCACCAGTCGGGTTACTAATCCTTAAATCCTTAATATTCCAAATACCTTGATCCTTGCCATTTTCATCCTCTAAACTATATGTCCAGGGGGAAACTTTCTTCTTCACGAAGTAGGGTCCTATCCATCTAGGAGCTAACTTTTTCGTGAAATATTTAGCGGCATCTGACAACACAAAATTTCTCCGCCATACTGACTGATGGGGCTGAAATTCCTCTGGACGTCTCCGTAGATTATAGGTCTTCTCACACTTAGCCGAAGCTTTATCTAAACGTTTTCTAACATCAACAAATAATTCCTGGAGTCCACGCGATCGATTATATCCCATTTTAGCTACTTCGTCCTCCGGGTCTCCGAGTTTGTCCTTTCGGGAAAAATCTCGTCCATCCACTACCATCTTCCGACCGAAATTTATGAAGTAGGGATCTTGACCAGTCGACTCGTGGTATGCAGTGCGCGTAGCACATGCTAGTTTGGCCAAATTTTCATCCCACTTCCTATGGTTGTCAGCTATATAAGTTGCCATCATTGTTTTAAGGGTTCGGTTATAGCGTTCAGATGGATTGCACTGTGGATGATACAACGCATTATAACGAACTGAGACACCATAGGTTTCCATCATTTTCTTGAAAATACCCGAAGTATACTGGACACCATTATCACATAGTAACAGACGTGGAACTCCAAATACGAGGAAAACTTCTTCTTCTATTTTCTTAACGACATGCACGGCTTTTGAGGATCGCAACGGAAATACCAAAGAAAATTTACTAAACACATCCATTACCACTAAGATAAACTTATAGCCTTGAGTTGATCTTGGAAAAGGTCCCATAAGATCGGTTGCTACTATCTCCCATGGTTGAGTAGCTTTAGGTTGAGGAGTCATAAAGCCTTTGGGCTTACCTTGTTCCACCTTATGCATGGCACACAGTGAGCAACGTCCAACGTAACGAGACACATCACTCCGCAGTTTCGGCCAAAAATACTTCTCGTTAATACGCTTATAAGTTTTCAGGATCCCCATATGACCTGCTAAAGGACTATCATGACACAACTTCAGCACTTCCAATCGTTGACCCTTAGGAACGACTTCCTTCCAATTGTCCGCTTCCTCGACCAAAAATCCATGACTGGGACGGATGTATTTATAAAGTTTGCCACCAGACATTCTCCACTGAGGATACTTCAAGGGATTAGACTCGATTTTTCTACAAAGTTTATCATACCAACTATCACCACTAGGAAGCGGTACAACCTCTTCAACCATATCAAGCACGGGAACTGACCGAGATAACAAATCGGGGACAACATGTTCTTTTCCTTTCCGATGCACAATCTTAAAGTCATATTGTTGCAATCTTACCGCCCATCGAGCTAATCTTCCAGTAGGATCCTTCAAATTTTGAAGCCATACGAGGGATGCGTGATCAGTCACGACCCTAAACGGAACACCCTCCAAATAAGGACGCAGTTTTTCGACTGCCCATAACACAGCTAAACATTCCCGTTCCGTCGTGGAAAAATTCCTTTCTTGACGCGTTAGTGATCTGCTCAGGAAACTAATTACTTCGTCACCATCCGGGCCTGGCTGCAATAACACGGCGCCCACTCCATATCCTGAGGCATCACATTGGACAACAAAAGGCAAATTGTAGTCAGGACAATTAAGTATCGGAGCAGAAACTAGACATTCTTTTATTTTCTGAAAAGATTCTTCACAACTCGGGGTCCAATTGAATTTTCTTCCTTTCTTCAATATCGCTGTAATTGGAGCTAGTAGTGTCGCAAAGGAAGGAATAAATCTTCGATACCAGGAAAATGTGCCTATGATGCTACGAACTTCCTTGACGGATGTGGGTGTTGGGATACGTAGCATAGCCTTGACCTTATCACCATCAACATGTAGTCCATTCCTATCAACCACATGACCCAAATACTTTAGTTCCGGTCTACAAAATTGACATTTATCCCAGCTAACGGTTAACTTAGCTTCTCTCAAGCGTCTAAAGACTTCCTCTAAGATCCTTACATGTTCTTCAATAGACTTTGTCACGATGACCACGTCATCCAAGTAAGTAAAAACATAGGGTTCCAACTCCGGACCGAGGACACGATCTATCAACCTCTGCCATGTAGCCGGGGCATTATGTAATCCAAAAGGCATTCTGCAAAACTGAAAAAGACCTCGACCAGGAACCGTAAAAGCAGTATAAGGCCTGGAAGCCTTAGCAACAGGTACCTGCCAATACGCCGACTTAATGTCTATGGTGGAAAGATAATGCGCGTTCTTTAATTTATTTAAAATATTAGAGATGTACGGTAATGGGTAGCCATCCCTCTCTGTTGCGGCATTAAGCTTTCGATAGTCTACGCAGAACCTCCATTTTGGTTCTTCACCTTCTGGAACCTTTTTCTTCACCAAGAGAATCGGGGACGACCAAGCACTATTCGATCGCTCCACTACTCCTTTCGCCAACATATCTTCTAGCTCTTTATCAATATGGCTTTGGATTACTGGGGATACAGGATAGTAACGTTGTTTTATGGGTGCAGATTTACAAACAATCACATGCTCAGTGACATCAGTACAACCAAGAGAAGTGCCCATTAGTTCACGACTTCTATTAATAACTTCATCCAATTGCGACTTCTCTGCATCGGTCAAAATAGTTTGACCTCGGAGATGATCCACTGAACCTACCATTGCTGGAGCGTCCGAAAAATACCATTCGTTATGCCTCAAATCTGGAACGATACCCATAACACGCCAAAAATCAGATCCTAAAATCAGAATGTGCGGTACGTCCAAAATAACTAATACTGGCAAGACACGCAAGCGATCCCTAACCATGAAAGGTACTAAACATTCCCCCAACGATTCACACATCTGACCATTCGCCACTCTACAAACGGTCTTCTTCGAAGTATCCAACTCTAAACCCAAGTTTTGTAAAAATTTCCAACCAGTTCTTCCTACAATGGTCTTTGAAGCACCAGAATCCAATAATCCCAAAATTTCCTTTCCTAAGACTTTAACTTTCAAATATGGACGTTCATCTCCTTCGGAATGATGTAAAATAAAGTCTAAAATAGGACGTAGGTTGGTCGAGTCAACGTCGGCAACACCTCTTCGACCAGTTAGGTGCGCTTCCTTCCGTTTCCCGAATTACACGAAGGACAAGTTCTGACTGTAAACCCTTCTTTCTTACACTTAAAACAGTGAACAGCCTCCTTCTTCATTAAACACCCTACTGCCTTATGGCCTGACTGATTACAACGATAACAGACTAAAGTCCTAAACTTTCCTCTAGCGGACTCCGATTCGGATGAAGCAACAGGACCCTCACCAACACTACTACAACTTTCAGCATCCACACTGATATAAGCTAGGTCCTTTTCCAAAGTATTCATTTTCCTACTATTCGGTTCAACATAGTTCCTAATACAATCACGTCTTTCCTCCATACTGCGACATAGAACACGAAGTTCCTCCAAGGTAGCTGGCAAAGGATCACGTAATCTATCTTGATAGAACGGATGCAAATTCCTAATAACTATAGACAATTTAACTTCCTCTGGAACATGACAACGCAAGCGATTAAAGTAACTATTCATTATTGCCAAGTAAACTCCAATAGTCTCAGACGAATGCTGAGTTCTCCTCCGAAGCTCTTCAAAAAGCGCTTCCCCATGGTGAGCTGACAGGTACTCCCTACGAAACTCTTCAACTAATTCAGCCCAACTCCCTACACGTAGACGAACATCTTTATAAAACTGATAGGCTTTATCCGAAAATAAATCTATACCTGATTCCAAAAGTATACTATCTGGTACATGACGAGCGAGACTCAATTCATTCACCATCTCAAAAAATGCAGAAATAGACATACCCCTAGCAGAACCTGAAAACTTTTCTATTCCCCATTTATGAGGAAGTATCATCCCAGAAGAAAAACTAGAGACAGACCCTGAAAAAACATTATTACCAGCTTGTGACATCGCTCCAGGAGAAGAAGCATGAACTTGTCCTACCCCTGCCTGAAAAGACTGATTTAAAACCGAAATCACATCGAGCGCTACTGGTACCGAACCAGATCCGATTGGATGCTGCTTATCATGTAAATCCTGTGACAACTTCAAAATCTCAGCAAGAAAGTCTGACTTAACAACCTGGGCTGCGTCTGCATCATCACCTGTTGGCAATACCATAAGATCAATTCTCCCCAAGACATGGTTAATCTGTGTCCGCAATCTCAAGGACTCAGCACAAGTAGGAGTTCCGGCAAACTTTCCAACAGCCGTATTCAGCTCCGCAAGTTTAGTCTCGATTGCAGTTTTATCCTGTGAAAAGGTGAATGGGTGCTCAGGATATCTAAAGCTTTCATTTGCTGCCTCACGACTAAGTGCATCAGACAGACTAGACCTCATAGACTCAACAGTGCCAGTAGACACTCCACGAATTTTGAGTTCATATTCCAGTTCCTCTTTCCTTAAGTAGTTGGGTACAAGTTTTCGCACCATCTTGCCAAAGTTCAAAATTTAAAAAAAAATGTATCAACCGAAAGGAGCAAATATTCAAACAAAATCAAGATATAAGTAAAAATATTAACACACAGGTACAGTTTACTTTATTAATGGGAGCAAACCAAAAGCAAAATAAAAGTAATAGTCGCTTTATTCAATCTATAAAATTTCACAAAAGATTTTCAAAATTTCATTGTTTCAGAACAAATTACAAGTCACAACATAATCTCAAAAAAAAAGATTTTACATTCCCTAACATAAGTAAGTTAAACCACAATGTAGAATTTCGAAGTCCAACTTCTCAAAAAAATAAATTTGAACTCCAACTGAAATAGAAATATTTCAAAGTCCTAATATATCCATAATTCTTCTAAGTTCCACAACACCACTTCAAAGTATCTTCTTTTAAGTTCCATTTTTGGCTTCTTCCAACTTCACGTCACACAAAAAAAAACTAGTAAGCACTTCTTGGCATACACTTCCACTAAACACGAAGTTCTAAGACTACTACTAAGTGCAAAACCAGTGGTAAAGTAAATAAATCAAAGTTAGTCAATTAAAGCCCAAACACGTTAGGTTAACTAATTAAAAGGAATCTACACAAGGGGTTGACAAAAAAACGGTTAATTAATTAAGGGCCCCACGTTGGGCGCCAAAATATGTGGCGTACAAAACCGAATCTATATAAAAAAAATTACAAAATGTACCAAATATAAATCAGACGTACACCCGGAAAGAAAAGTACTATACGGTGACAGTCTGGGAATGGCTCGCGGCTAGACAAAACAGTGGAGATGGTCGTGCGGTCCACAAAACAAAAAAAATCCGAAGTTATATCAGGGGCGCCAGGTAAATTGGCCCACAGCCTTCCCTACGTTGCTATTCAATAAACCACCAACTTACCAATAGGTTTACTACTAAAATACTAAGTAACAGTATACAACCTGAATAAATAAAAAAAATAAATGAAATTGTCAGATTAGAATTTAGTCAATTTTAATAAATAGATTCCCAAGATAGTTGAAAATAAATACATACATATTACATATTACAATATTATTTAACTTTACCATAGGCTTAATAAAAAAATAATATAAAAATGCGGCTTCTGCTTGCCTAACAAAAATTCATAAGTTATTTCTATTTAACAGAACAAAATGAAAGGTAGGACGTATCAAAAGTACCGGACGCTAAGGGGTGTGCGGTTCAATACCAACCAAAAAAAATAATTAACGCAAATAGGACACCACGTGAGCTCAAGTGCGTGCGCAGAAAATAATATAAAAAAAATAAATCTCAAATATATAACCCCCCCCTTAGACGCAGTTTACAAAATTAAAATAGGTATGTGTAAATATTGAATTAATAAAATAAACCGCAAATTATCTTTAAAAAAATCTGTAAAGTATTTGTAAATATGAAAATAAAAACTAACAGCAAATAATCTTTAAAAAAAAAACTATTGTATTCCGCAAACCAAATTAGACGGCGCTTAAATCTTCCGTTGAAAATTAATTATTATCGATCCATACCTCGAATTTTCATATACTTCACCGCGTGGAATTCCAGTTATAGTTCAGCGTGTCTTCAATCCAAAATCCCATACGCTTGTCGCTGTACATAGACTTGTGTGACAATGTTGAAAAGTTAAAAATTACAGCCAGACGGAAAAATACGAAGAAGAAGAAGCAGAAAAAAACAAACAAACCAACCAACCAACCCTGAAGCAAGAAAACATTAATTACCATCTGTGTCTAAAATAATTATTTGGAAATAAATATATTGATTTTAACACTTTGTTTATCTGCCTTTTGGCGATAATGGAGCAATACAAAAAAAAACTTGTCTCCGAACTTGAATGTATGAAAACTGATAAAAATGTGAATAGCTTTTTAGAGATGGGATAAAAAAATAACTACAACTTTTTAATTAATTAAAAACGAAATGTTCTAACACTCACCCTTCTTAGCCAGATTAGGGGTTTGAAATATCCCAAATTGGACCGAAGCGTAGCCGGCTATTTGGACTCGTGATTAAGGCTAATTTCTTGATCTAAATACGACTCCCGGTATTCACGTGTACTGTAGATCCGCTTTTTTTAGCGAAATTGTGGATATTCCAAAAAAACCCTTCCACGAAGGCAGCAAATCCCCTTGAATATCCACACGGTTCGGACTAGTCCAGATCCCACATGGAACAGCAGCAAAAGCAAAAAAACAAAATGCCGTTTTTAATCTAGCCCAACCTTTCAGTAACACCGTCAAATCTGGAATCACTTTCTTTCCGTCGTCTTTCCGAACACTTGACAACTTGACACACGGAGGTCACCGAATAATACCGAGATTCAAAAATTTCAATTTTATGATCCCAATTCTTCCAAGATAACTCTAGAAAGAACGATCTAAATTAGTTTCTTCACAAAAAAGAGGACGTGTTCCCTTAACTTCAGCACAATTTGCCAGACATTACCCCTATTTAAAAATTACTAATTTTATTTTCGCCACCTTGCTTATAATATATTATAGGCAACCGCTCTTACACGTCCTGAATTATTTAAATTTTGATAAAATAGAGGTGGGACTTTCTACTTTAAATTTGGAACGTAACAAGGAGTCGAGAGGTGAAGAGTGTATGTGTGTGTGCGTGTGTGCGTGTGTGTGTGTTTGTGCGTGTGTGAGTGTGTGTGTATGAGTGTGTGTGTCCGTTCGGCTTGCAGAGATAAGAATACGGCCGTGGCAAGAAGGCCATGCTTGCTGTAAGGAGCGACTAATTGGTAGGAGTCGAGAGATGAAGAGTGTATGTGTGTGTGTGTGTGTGTTCGTTTGTGTTTGCGTGTGTAAGTATGTGTGTATGTATGTGTGTGTCCGTTCGGCTCGCAGAGATTAGAATACGGCCGAGGCAAGAAGGACATGCCTGTCGTAAGAGGCGACTAATGGGTAGGAGTCGAGAGGTAAAGAGTGTATTTGTGTGTGTGTGTGTGTGCGTGTGTGTGTGCGTGTGAGCGTGCGTGTGTGTGTGAGTGTGTGTGTCTGTTCGGCACACAGAGATAAGAACTCGGCTGTGGCAAGTAGTCCCTGCCTTTCGAAAGAGAAGAATAATGGGTAGGAGTCGAGAGGTGAAGAGTGTATATGTGTGTGTGTGCGTGTGTGCGTGTGTGCGTGCGTGTGTGTGTGTTTGAGTGTGTGTGTATGTGTGTGTGTCCGTCTGGCTTGCAGAGGTAAGAATACGGCCAAGGCAAGAAGACCCTGCCTGTTGTAAGGGGCGACTAACAGGTAGGAGTCGAGAGGTGAAGAGTGTATGTGTGTGTGTGCGTGTGTGCATGTGTGTGTGCGTGTGTGAGTGTTCGTGTGTGTGTCCGTTCGGCTTGCAGAGATAAGAATACGTCCGTGGCAAGAAGGCCCTGCCTGTCTTAAGAGGCGACTAATGGGTAGGAGTCGAGAGGAGAAGAGTGTATGTGTGTGTGTGTGCGTATGTGCGTGTGTGGGCATGTGTGAGTGTGTGTGTATGTGTGTGTGTTTGT
>NW_027311945.1:57500-105000 GCF_040954645.1 Diabrotica undecimpunctata | reverse complement strand
GCACTGCTTATCGTAAGAGGCGACTAAAAGGTAGGAGTCGAGAGGTGAAGAGTGTATGTGTGTGTGTGCGTGTGTGCGTGTGTGTGTGCGTGTGTGAGTGTGTCTGTATGTGTGTGTGTCTGTCTGGCTTGCAGAGGTAAGAATACGGCCAAGGCAAGAAGACCCTGCCTGTTGTAAGGGGCGACTAACAGGTAGGAATCGAGAGGTGAAGAGTGTATGTGTGTGTGTGCGTGTGTGCATGTGTGTGTGCGTGTGTGAGTGTTCGTGTGTGTGTCCGTTCGGCTTGCAGAGATAAGAATACGTCCGTGGCAAGAAGGCCCTGCCTGTCTTAAAAGGCGACTAATGGGTAGGAGTCGAGAGGAGAAGAGTGTATGTGTGTGTGTCTGTGCGTATGTGCGTGTGTGGGCATGTGTGAGTGTGTGTGTATGTGTGTGTGTTTGTTTGGCTTGCAGAGATAAGAATACGGCCGAGGCCAGAAGGCCCTGCCTCTTGTAAGGGTCGACTTGTCGACCGCGGCAAGAATGCACTGCTTATCGTAAGAGGCGACTAAAAGGTAGGAGTCGAGAGGTAAAGAGTGTATTTGTGTGTGTGTGTGTGTGCGTGTGTGTGTGCGTGTGAGCGTGCGTGTGTGTGTGAGTGTGTGTGTCTGTTCGGCACACAGAGATAAGAACTCGGCTGTGGCAAGTAGTCCCTGTCTGTCGTAAGAGGCGACTAATGGGTAGGAGTCGAAAGGTAAAGAGTGTATGTGTGTGCGTGTCTGCGTGTGTTTGTGCGTGTGTGAGTGTGTGTGTGCGTGTGTGCGTGCATGTGTGTGTGAGTGTGTGTATCCGTTCGGCTTGCAGAGATAAGAATACGGCCGGAGCAAGAAGGCTTTGCCTCTCGTAAGAGGCGACTAAGGGATAGGAGTCAAGAGAAGGAGAGTGTGTGCGTGTGCGTGTGCGTGTGCGTGTGCGTTTGCGTGTGCGTGTGCGTGTGCGTGTGCGTGTGCGCGTGTGTGTGGCGTGTGTGCGTGCGTGTCTGTGTGAGTGTGTGTGTGTGTCCGTTCGGCTCGCAGAGATAAGAAAACGGCCGTGGCAAGAAGTCCCTGAAGTAATAAGTAGGAGTCGAGAGGTGAAGAGTGTATGTGTGTGTGAGCGTGTGTGCGTGTGTGTGTGCGTGTGTGAGTATGTGTGTGTGTTAGTTCGGCTTGCAGAAATAAGAACACGACCGAGGCAAGAAGGCCCTGCCTATCGTAAGAGGCGACTAATAGGTAGGAGTCGAGAGGTGAAGAGTGTATGTGTGTGTGCGTGTGTGCGTATGTGTGTGCGTGTGTGAGTATGTGTATGTGTCCGTTTGGCTTGCAGTGATAAGAACACGGCCAAGGCAAGAAGGCCCTGCCTGTCGTAAGAGGCGACTAATAGGTAGGAGTCGAGAGGTGAAGAATGTAAGTGTGTGTGCGTGTGTGCGTGTTTGTGTGTTTGTGAGTGTATGTGTGTGTGCGTGTGTGCGTGCGTGTGTGGGTGTCAGTGTGTGTGTCCTTTCGGCTCACAGAGATAAGAACTCGGCCGTGGCAAGAAGTTCCTGCCTGTCGTAAGAGGCGACTAATGGATAGGATTCGAGAGGTGAAGATTGTATGTGTGTGTGCGTGTGTGCGTGTGTGTGTGCGTGTGTGAGTATGTGTGTGTGTTAGTTCGGCTTGCAGAAATAAGAACACGACCGAGGCAAGAAGGCCCTGCCTATCGTAAGAGGCGACTAATAGGTAGGAGTCGAGAGGTGAAGAATGTATGTGTGTGTGCGTGTGTGCGTGTTTGTGTGTGTGTGAGTGTATGTGTGTGTGCGTGTGGGCCTGCGTGTATGTGTGTGTGTTTATGAGTGTGTGTGTGTATGTGTGTGTCCCTTCTGCTCGCAGATATAACTCGGCCGTGGCAAGAAGTTCCTGCCTGTCGTAAGAGGCGACTAATGGGTAGGAGTCGAGAGGTGAAGAGTGTATGTGTGTGTGCGTGTGTGCGTGTGTGTGTGCGTGTGTGAGTATGTGTGTGTGTGTTAGTTCGGCTTGCAGAGATAAGAACTTGACCGAGGCAAGAAGGCCCTGCCTATCGTAAGAGGCGTCTAATAGGTAGGAGTCGAGAGGTGAAGAATGTATGTGTGTGTGCGTGTGTGCGTGTGTGTGTGTGTGTGTGTGTGAGTGTATGTGTGTGTGCGTGTGTGCGTGCGTGTGTGCGTGTGTGTGTGCGTGTGTGCGTGCGTGTTTGCCTGTGTGTGTGTGTTTGTGAGTGTGTGTGTGTGTATGTGTGTGTGTGTCTTCGGCTCGCAGAGATAAGAACACAGCCGCGGCAAGAAAGCCATGCCAGTCGTAAGGGGCGACTAATGGGTAGGAGTCGAGAGGAGAAGAGTGTATGTGTGCGTGCGTGTGTGAGTATGTGTGTGTGTCCGTTCGGCTTGCAGAGATAAGAACACGGCCGAAACAAGAAGGCCCTGCCTGTCGTAAGAGGCGACGAATAGGTAGGAGTCGAGAGGTGAAGAATGTATGTGTGTGTGCGTGTGTGCGTGTATGTGTGTGTGCGTGTGTGCGCGCGTATGTGCGTGTGTGTGTGTGCGTGTGTGCGTTCGTGTTTGCGTGTGTGTGTGTTTTTGTGAGTGTGTGTGTGTGTGTGTAAGTGTGTGTGTGTCTTCGGCTCGCAGAGATAAGAAAACAGCCGTGGCAAGAAAGCCATGCTAGTCGTAAGGGGCGACTAATGGGTAGGAGTCGAGAGGTGAAGAATGTATTTGTGCGTGCGTGTGTGCGTGTGTGTGCGTGTGAGTGTGTGTGTGTATGTGTGTGTGTCCCTTCGGCTCGCAGAGATAACAAAACTGCGGTGGCAAGAAGGCAATGCCTGTCGTAAGAGGCGACTAATGGGTTGGAGTCGAGAGGTGAAGAGTGTACGTGTGTGCGCGTGTGTGTGTGTGTGTGAATGTGTGTGTGTATGTGTGTGTATGTGTGTGTGTGTCCCTTCGGCTCGCAGAGATAAAAATACAGCCGTGGTAAGAAGGCCATGCCTGTCGTAAGAGGCGACTAATGGGTAGGAGTCGAGAGGTGGAGAGTGTGTGCGTGTGCGTGAGCGTGTGCGTGTGTGCGTGTGTGCCTGTGTGCGTGTGTTTGTGTGCGCGTGTGTGTCTGTGTCCTTTCGGCTTTCAGAGATAAGAACACGGCTGTGGCAAGAAGTTCCTGCCTGTCGTAAGAGGCGACTAATAGGTAGGAGTCGAGAGGTGAAGAGTGTATCTGTGTGTGTGTGTGTGTGCGTGTGTGCGTGTGTGCGTGTGTTTGTGCATGTGTGAGTGTTTGTGTGTGTATGTGTGCGTGTGTGCGTGCGTGTGTGTGTAAGTATGTGTGTCCGTTCGGCTTGCAAAGATAAGAATACGGCCGAGTCAAGAAGGCCCTGCCTGTCTTAAGAGGTGACAAATGGATAGGAGTCAAGAGGTGGAGAGTGTGTGCGTGTGCGTGTGCGTGTGCGTGTGTGTGTGTCTGCGTGTGAGCGTGCATGTGTGTGTGAGTGTGTGTGTGTATGCTTGTTCCGCTTGCAGAGATAAGAACATGGCCGTGGCAAGAAGGCCCTGCCTATCGTAAGAGGCGACAAATGGGTAGGAGTCGAAAGGTGAAGAGTGTATGTGTGTGTGTGTGCGTGTGTGGGTGTGTGTGCGTGTGTGAGTGTGTGTATGTGTGTGTGTCCGTCAGGCTTGCAGAGATAATAATACGGCCAAGGCAAGAAGACCCTGCCTGTTGTAAGGGGCGACTAATAGGTAGGAGTCGAGAGGTGAAGAGTGTATGTGTGTGTGTGCGTGTGTGCGTGTGTGTGCGTGTGTGAGTGTGTGTGTATGTGTGTGTGTCCGTCAGGCTTGCAGAGATAATAATACGGCCAAGGCAAGAATACCCTGCCTGTTGTAAGGGGCGACTAATAGGTAGGAGTCGAGAGGTGAAGAGTGTATGTGTGTGTGCGTGTGTGCGTGTGTGGGTGCGTGTGTGGGTATGTGTGTGTGTCCGTTCGGCCCGCAGAGATAATAACACGTCCGTGGCAAGAAGTCCCTGAATGTCGTAAGAGGCGACTAATGGGTAGGAGTCGAGAGGGGTAAGAGTGTATGTGTATGTGTGTGTGCGTGTGTGGGTGTGTGTGTGTTTGTGCGTGTGTAAATCTGTGTGTGTATGTATGTGTGTGTCCATTCGGTTCGCAGAGATTAGAATACGGCCGAGGCAAGAAGGCCCTGCCTCTTGTAAGGGGCGACTAATAGGTAGGAGTTGAGAGGTGAATAGTGTATGTGTATGTGTGTGTGCGTGTGTGGGTGTGTGTGTGTGTTTGTGCGTGTGTAAATGTGTGTGTATGTATGTGTGTGTCCATTCGGTTCGCAGAGATTAGAATACGGCCGAGGCAAGAAGGCCATGCCTGTCGTAAGAGGCGACTAATGGGTAGGAGTCGAGAGGTGAAAAGTGTATTTGTGTGTGTGCGTGTGTGTGCGTGTGTGCGTGCTTGTGTGAGTATGTGTGTGTATTTGTGTGTGTGTGCCCGTTTGGCTTGCAGAGATAAGAATACGGCCGAGGCAAGAAGGCCCTGCCTGTCTTAAGAGGCGACTAATGGATAGGAGTCGAGAGGTGGAGAGTGTGTGCGTGGGCGTGTACGTTTGCGTGTGTGTGTGCGTGTGTGAGTGTGTGTGTATGTGTGTGAGTCCGTCTGGCTTGCAGAGGTAAGAATACGGCCAAGGCAAGAAGACCCTGCCAGTTGTAAGGGGCGACTGATAGGTAGAAGTCGAGAGGTGAAGAGTGTATGTGTGTGTGTGTGTGTGTGCGTGTGTGCGTGTGTGTGTGCGTGTGTAAGTATGTGTGTGTGTCCGTTCGGCTTGCAGAGATAAGAACACGACCGTGGCAAGAAGTCCCTGCCTGTCGTAAGAGGAGAATAATGGGTAGGAGTCGAGAGGTGAAGAGTGTATGTGCGTGTGTGTGTGTGCGTGTGTGCGTGTGTGGGCGTGTGTGAGTGTGTGTGTATGTGTGTGTCCGTTTGGCTTGCAGAGGTAAGAATACGGCCCAGGCCAGAAGGCCCTGCCTCTTGTAAGGGTCGACTAATAAGTAGGAGTCGAGAGGTGAAGAGTGTATGTGTGTGTGTGCGTGTGTGAGTGTGTGTGTGCGTGTGTGTGTGCGTGTGTGAGTATGTGTGTGTGTGTGTTAGTTTGGCTTGCAGAGATGAGAACACGACCGCGGCAAGAAGGCCCTGCTTATCGTAAGAGGCGACTAAAAGGTAGGAGTCGAGAGGTGAAGAGTGTATGTGTGTGTGCGTGTGTGCGCGTGTGTGTGTTTGTGCGTGTGTGAGTGTATGTGTATGAGTGTGTGTGTCCGTTCGGCTTGCAGAGATAAGAATACGGCCGTGGCAAGAAGGCCATGCTTGCTGTAAGGAGCGACTAATTGGTAGGAGTCGAGAGGTGAAGAGTGTATGTGTGTGTGCGTGTGTGCGTGTATGTGTGTTTGTGCGTGTGTGAGTGTGTGTGTATAAGTGTGTGTGTCCGTTCGGCTTGCAGAGATATGAATACGGCCGGGGCAAGAAGGCCCTGCCTCTCGTAGGAGGCGACTAAAAGGTAGGGGTCGAGAGGTAAAGAGTGTATGTGTGTGTGTGTGTGTGAGTGTGTGTGTTTGTCCGCTCGGCTCGCAGAGATAAGATTACGGCCGTGGCAAGAAGGCTTTGCCTGTCTTAATAGGCGGCTAATGGATAGCAGTCGAGAGGTGGAGAGTGTGTGCGTGTGCGTGTGCGTGTGCGTGGGTGCGTGTGTGTGCGTGTGTGCGTGTGTGTGTGTGTGAGTGTGTGTGTGTCCGTTCGGCTTGCAGAGATAAGAACACGGCCGTAACAAGAAGTCCCTGAATGTCGTAAGAGGCGACTAATGGATAGGAGTCGAGAGGTGAAGCGTGTATGTGTGTGTATGTGTGTGTGCGAGTGTGTGTGTGTGTGTGTCCGTTTGGCTCGCAGAGATAAGAACACGTCCGTAGCAAGAAGGCCCTGTCTGTCGTAAGAGGCGACTAATGGATAGGAGTCGAGAGGTGGAGAGTGTGTGCGTGTACGTGTGCGTGCGTGTTTAAGTGTGTGTGTATGTACGTGTGTGAGTGTGTGTGTGTGCGGTCGGCTCGCAGAGATAAGAACACAGCCGTGGCAAGAAGGCCCTGCCTGTCGTAAGAGGCGAGTAATAAGTAGGAGTCGAGAGGTGAAGAGTGTATGTGTGTGTGTGCGTGTGTGCGTGTGTGTGTGCGTGTGTGAGTATGTGTGTGTGTTAGTTCGGCTTGCAGAAATAAGAACACGACTGAGGCAAGAAGGCCCTGCCTATCGTAAGAGGCGACTAATAGGTAGGAGTCGAGAGGTGAAGAGTGTATGTTTGTGTGCGTGTATGCGTGTGTTTGTGCGTGTGTGAGTGTGTGTGTGTATGTGTGTGTGTCCGTTCGGCTCGCAGAGATAAGAACACGGCCGTGGCAAGAAGTCTCTGCCTGTCGTAAGGGGCGACTAATGGGTAGGAGTCGAGAGGTGACGAGTGTATGTGTCTTTGTGTGTGTGTGCGTGTGTGCGTGTGTGCGTGTGTTTGTGCGTGTGTGTGTGTGAGTGTGTGTGTGTCCGTTCGGCTCGCAGAGATAAGAACACGGCCGAGGCAATAAGTCCATGCCTGTCGTAAGAGGCGACTAATGGGTAGGAGTTGAGAGGTGAAGAGTGTATTTGTGTGTGTGTGTGCGTGTGTGCGTGTGTGTGTGCGTGTGTGTGTGTGTATGTGTGTGTGTCCGTTCGGCTCGCAGAGATAAGAACACGGCCGTGGCAAGAAGTCTCTGCCTGTCGTAAGGGGCGACTAATGGGTAGGAGTCGAGAGGTGACGAGTGTATGTGTCTTTGTGTGTGTGTGCGTGTGTGCGTGTGTGCGTGTGTTTGTGCGTGTGTGTGTGTGAGTGTGTGTGTGTGTCCGTTCGGCTCGCAGAGATAAGAACACGGCCGTGGCAAGAAGTCCCTGCCTGTCGTAAGAGGCGACTAATGAATAGGAGTCGAGAGGTGAAGGGTGTATGTGTCTGTGTGTGTGTGCGTGTGGGTGTGCGTGTGCGTGTGTGCGTGTGTGCCTGTGTGCGTGTGTTTGTGTGTGCGTGTGTGTGTGTGTCCGTTCGGAATGCAGAGATAAGAACACGGCCGTGGCAAGAAGGCCCTGCCTGTCTTAAGAGGCGACTAATGGATAGGAGTCAATAGGTAGGAGTCGAGAGGTGAAGAGTGTATGTGTGTGTGTGTATGTGTGTGCGTGTGTGTGTGCGTGTGTGAGTATGTGTGTGTGTCCGTTCGGCTTCCAGAGATAATAACACGTCCGTGGCAAGAAGTCCCTGAATATCGTAAGAGGCGACTAATGGGTAGGAGTCGAGAGGTTAAGAGTGTATGTGTATGTGTGTGTGCGTGTGTGGGTGTGTGTGTGTTTGTGCGTGTGTAAATATGTGTGTGTATGTATGTGTGTGTCCATTCGGTTCGCAGAGATTAGAATACGGCCGAGGCAAGAAGGCCCTGCCTCTTGTAAGGGGCGACTAATAGGTAGGAGTTGAGAGGTGAAGAGTGTATGTGTGTGTGTGCGTGTGTGCGTGTGTGTGTGTGCGTGTGTGAGTATGTGTGTGTGTCCGTTCGGCTTGCAGAGATAAGAACACGACCGTGGCAAGAAGTCCCTGCCTGTCGTAAGAGGAGAATAATGGGTAGGAGTCGAGAGGTGAAGAGTGTATGTGCGTGTGAGTGTGTGTGTATGTGTGTGTGTCCGTTTGGCTTGCAGAGATAAGAATACGGCCCAGGCCAGAAGGCCCTGCCTCTTTTAAGGGTCGACTAATAAGTAGGAGTCGAGAGGTGAAGAGTCTATGTGTGTGTGTGCGTGTGTGAGTGTGTGTGTGCGTGTGTGCGCGTGTGTGTGTTTGTGCGTGTGTGAGTGTATGTGTATGAGTGTGTGTGTCCGTTCGGCTTGCAGAGATAAGAATACGGCCGAGGCAAGAAGGCCATGCCTGTCGTAAGAGGCGACTAATGGGTAGGAGTCGAGAGGTGAAAAGTGTATTTGTGTGTGTGCGTGTGTGTGCGTGTGTGCGTGCTTGTGTGTGTGAGTGTGTGTGTGTCCGGTCGGCTCGCAGAGATAAGAACACGGCCGTGGCAAGAAGTCCCTGCCTGTCGTAAGAGGCGACTAATGAATAGGAGTCGAGAGGTGACGAGTGTATGTGTCTTTGTGTGTGTGCGTGTGTTTGTGCGTGTGAGAGTATGTGTGTGTATTTGTGTGTGTGTGTCCGTTTGGCTTGCAGAGATAAGAATACGGCCGAGGCAAGAAGGCCCTGCCTGTCTTAAGAGGCGACTAATGGATAGGAGTCGAGAGGTGGAGAGTGTGTGCGTGTGCGTGTACGTTTGCGTGTGTGTGTGCGTGTGTGAGTGTGTGTGTATGTGTGTGAGACCGTCTGGCTTGCAGAGGTAAGAATACGGCTAAGGCAAGAAGACCCTGCCAGTTGTAATGGGCGACTAATAGGTAGGAGTCGAGAGGTGAAGAGTGTATGTGTGTGTGTGCGTGTGTGCGTGTGTGTGTGTGCGTGTGTGAGTATGTGTGTGTGTCCGTTCGGCTTGCAGAGATAAGAACACGACCGTGGCAAGAAGTCCCTGCCTGTCGTAAGAGGAGAATAATGGGTGGGAGTCGAGAGGTGAAGAGTGTATGTGCGTGTGTGTGTGTGTGCGTGTGTGCGTGTGTGGGCGTGTGTGAGTGTGTGTGTATGTGTGTGTGTCCGTTTGGCTTGCAGAGATAAGAATACTGCCTAGGCCAGAAGGCCCTGCCTCTTGTAAGGGTCGACTAATAAGTAGGAGTCGAGAGGTGAAGAGTCTATGTGTGTGTGTGCGTGTGTGAGTGTGTGTGTGCGTGTGTGCGCGTGTGTGTGTTTGTGCGTGTGTGAGTGTGTGTGTATAAGTGTGTGTGTCCGTTCGGCTTGCAGAGATATGAATACGGCCGGGGCAAGAAGGCCCTGCCTCTCGTAAGAGGCGACTAAAAGGTAGGGGTCGAGAGGTGAAGAGTGTATGTGTGTGTGTGTGTTTGTGAGTGTGTGTGTTTGTCCGCTCGGCTCGCAGAGATAAGATTACGGCCGTGGCAAGAAGGCTTTGCCTGTCTTAAGAGGCGGCTAATGGATAGGAGTCGAGAGGTGGAGAGTGTGTGCGTGTACGTGGGCGTGCGTGTTTAAGTGTGTGTGTATGTGAGTGTGTGAGTGTGTGTGTGTGCGGTCGGCTCGCAGAGATAAGAACACAGCCGTGGCAAGGAGGCCCTGCCTGTCGTAAGAGGCGAGTAATAAGTAGGAGTCGAGAGGTGAAGAGTGTATGTGTGTGTATGTGTGTGTGCGTGTGCATGTGCGTGTGCGTGAGTGCGTGTGTGTGCGTGTGTGCGTGTGTGTGTGTGAGTGTGTGTGTGTCCGTTCGGCTTGCAGAGATAAGAACACGGCCGTGGCAAGAAGTCCCTGAATGTCGTAAGAGGCGACTAATGGGTAGGAGTAGAGAGGTGAAGCGTGTATGTGTGTGTATGTGTGTGTGCGAGTGTGTGTGTGTGTGTGTCCGTTTGGCTCGCAGAGATAAGAACACGTCCGTAGCAATAAGGCCCTGCCTGTCGTAAGAGGCGACTAATGGATAGGAGTCGAGAGGTAGAGAGTGTGTGCGTGTACGTGTGCGTGCGTGTTTAAGTGTGTGTGTATGTGAGTGTGTGAGTGTGTGTGTGTCCGGTCGGCTCGCAGAGATAAGAACACGGCCGTGGCAAGAAGTCCCTGCCTGTCGTAAGAGGCGACTAATGAATAGGAGTCGAGAGGTGACGAGTGTATGTGTCTTTGTGTGTGTGCGTGTGTTTGTGCGTGTGAGAGTATGTGTGTGTATTTGTGTGTGTGTGTCCGTTTGGCTTGCAGAGATAAGAATACGGCCGAGGCAAGAAGGCCCTGCCTGTCTTAAGAGGCGACTAATGGATAGGAGTCGAGAGGTGGAGAGTGTGTGCGTGTGCGTGTACGTTTGCGTGTGTGTGTGCGTGTGTGAGTGTGTGTGTATGTGTGTGAGACCGTCTGGCTTGCAGAGGTAAGAATACGGCTAAGGCAAGAAGACCCTGCCAGTTGTAATGGGCGACTAATAGGTAGGAGTCGAGAGGTGAAGAGTGTATGTGTGTGTGTGCGTGTGTGCGTGTGTGTGTGTGCGTGTGTGAGTATGTGTGTGTGTCCGTTCGGCTTGCAGAGATAAGAACACGACCGTGGCAAGAAGTCCCTGCCTGTCGTAAGAGGAGAATAATGGGTGGGAGTCGAGAGGTGAAGAGTGTATGTGCGTGTGTGTGTGTGTGCGTGTGTGCGTGTGTGGGCGTGTGTGAGTGTGTGTGTATGTGTGTGTGTCCGTTTGGCTTGCAGAGATAAGAATACTGCCTAGGCCAGAAGGCCCTGCCTCTTGTAAGGGTCGACTAATAAGTAGGAGTCGAGAGGTGAAGAGTCTATGTGTGTGTGTGCGTGTGTGAGTGTGTGTGTGCGTGTGTGCGCGTGTGTGTGTTTGTGCGTGTGTGAGTGTGTGTGTATAAGTGTGTGTGTCCGTTCGGCTTGCAGAGATATGAATACGGCCGGGGCAAGAAGGCCCTGCCTCTCGTAAGAGGCGACTAAAAGGTAGGGGTCGAGAGGTGAAGAGTGTATGTGTGTGTGTGTGTTTGTGAGTGTGTGTGTTTGTCCGCTCGGCTCGCAGAGATAAGATTACGGCCGTGGCAAGAAGGCTTTGCCTGTCTTAAGAGGCGGCTAATGGATAGGAGTCGAGAGGTGGAGAGTGTGTGCGTATACGTGGGCGTGCGTGTTTAAGTGTGTGTGTATGTGAGTGTGTGAGTGTGTGTGTGTGCGGTCGGCTCGCAGAGATAAGAACACAGCCGTGGCAAGGAGGCCCTGCCTGTCGTAAGAGGCGAGTAATAAGTAGGAGTCGAGAGGTGAAGAGTGTATGTGTGTGTATGTGTGTGTGCGTGTGCATGTGCGTGTGCGTGAGTGCGTGTGTGTGCGTGTGTGCGTGTGTGTGTGTGAGTGTGTGTGTGTCCGTTCGGCTTGCAGAGATAAGAACACGGCCGTGGCAAGAAGTCCCTGAATGTCGTAAGAGGCGACTAATGGGTAGGAGTAGAGAGGTGAAGCGTGTATGTGTGTGTATGTGTGTGTGCGAGTGTGTGTGTGTGTGTGTCCGTTTGGCTCGCAGAGATAAGAACACGTCCGTAGCAATAAGGCCCTGCCTGTCGTAAGAGGCGACTAATGGATAGGAGTCGAGAGGTAGAGAGTGTGTGCGTGTACGTGTGCGTGCGTGTTTAAGTGTGTGTGTATGTGAGTGTGTGAGTGTGTGTGTGTGCGGTCGGCTCGCAGAGATAAGAACACAGCCGTGGCAAGAAGTCCCTGCCTGTCCTAAGAGGCGACTAATGAATAGGAGTCGAGAGGTGAAGAGTGTATGTGTCTTTGTGTGTGTGCGTGTGTTTGTGCGTGTGTGAGTATGTGTGTGTATTTGTGTGTGTGTGTCCGTTTGGCTTGCAGAGATAAGAATACGGCCGAGGCAAGAAGGCCCTGCCTGTCTTAAGAGGCGACTAATGGATAGGAGTCGAGAGGTGGAGAGTGTGTACGTGTGCGTGTACGTGTGCGTGTGTGTGTGCGTGTGTGAGTGTGTGTGTATGTGTGTGAGTCCGTCTGGCTTGCAGAGGTAAGAATACGGCAAAGGCAAGAAGACCCTGCCAGTTGTAAGGGGCGACTAATAGGTAGGAGTCGAGAGGTGAAGAGTGTATGTGTGTGTGCGTGTGTGCGTGTGTGTGTGCGTGTGTGAGTATGTGTGTGTGTCCGTTCGGCTTGCAGAGATAAGAACACAGCCGTGGCAAGAAGTCCCTGCCTGTCGTAAGAGGAGAATAATGGGTAGGAGTCTATAGGTGAAGAGTGTATGTGTGTGTGTGTGTGCGTGTGTGCGTGTGTGTGCGTGTGTGCGTGTGTGGGCGTGTGTGAGTGTGTGTGTATGTGTGTGTGTCCGTTTGGCTTGCAGAGATAAGAATACGGCCGAGGCCAGAAGGCCCTGCCTCTTGTAAGGGTCGACTAATAAGTAGGAGTCGAAAGGTGAAGAGTGTATATGTGTGTGTGCGTGTGTGCGTGTGTGTGTGCATGTGTGAGTATGGGTGTGTGTGTGTTAGTTTGGCTTGCAGAGATGAGAACACGACCGCGGCAAGAAGGCCCTGCTTATCGTAAGAGGCGACTAAAAGGTAGGAGTCGAGAGGTGAAGAGTGTATGTGTGTGTGCGTGTGTGCGTGTGTGTGTGTTTGTGCGTGTGTGAGTGTATGTGTATGAGTGTGTGTGTCCGTTCGGCTTGCAGAGATAAGAATACGGCCGTGGCAAGAAGGCCATGCTTGCTGTAAGGAGCGACTAATTGGTAGGAGTCGAGAGGTAAAGAGTGTATGTGTGTGTGCGTGTGTGCGTGTATGTGTGTTTGTGCGTGTGTGAGTGTGTGTGTATGAGTGTGTGTGTCCGTTCGGCTTGCAGAGATATGAATACGGCCGGGGCAAGAAGGCCCTGCCTCTCGTAAGAGGCGACTAACAGGTAGGGGTCGAGAGGTGAAGAGTGTATGTGTGTGTGTGTGTGTGTGAGTGTGTGTGTTTGTCCGTTCGGCTCGCAGAGATAAGATTACGGCCGTGGCAAGAAGGCATTGCCTGTCTTAAGAGGCGGCTAATGGATAGGAGTCGAGAGGTGGAGAGTGTGTGCGTGTGCGTGTGCGTGTGCGTGTGCGTGTGCGTGTGCGTGGGTGCGTGTGTGTGCGTGTGTGCGTGTGTGTGTGAGTGTGTGTGTGTCCGTTCGGTTCGCAGAGATAAGAACACGGCCGTGGCAAGAAGTCCCTGAATGTCGTAAGAGGCGACTAATGGGTAGGAGTCGAGAGGTGAAGCGTGTATGTGTGTGTATGTGTGTGTGCGAGTGTGTGTGTGTGTGTGTGTGCGTGTGTGAGTATGTGTGTGTGTTAGTTCGGCTTGCAGAAATAAGAACACGGCTGAGGCAAGAAGGCCCTGCCTATCGTAAGAGGCGACTAATAGGTAGGAGTCGAGAGGTGAAAAGTGTATGTTTGTGTGCGTGTGTGCGTGTGTGTGTGCGTATGTGAGTATGTGTGTGTGTCCGTTCGGCTTGCAGTGATAAGAACACGACCAAGGCAAGAAGGCCCTGCCCATCGTAAGAGAAGACTAATAGGTAGGAGTCGAGAGGTGAAGAATGTATGTGTGTGTGCGTGTGTGCGTTTTTGTGTGTGTGGGAGTTTATCTGTGTGTGCGTGTGTGCGTGCGTGTGTGTGTGTGTTTGTGAGTGTGTGTGTGTATGTGTGTGTGTCCCTTCGGCTTGCAGAGATAAGAAAACAGCCGTGCAAGAAGGCGATGCAAATCGTACGGGGCGACTAATGGGTAGGAGTCGAGAGGTGAAGAGTGTGCGACTAATAGGTAGGAGTCGAGAGGTGAAGTGTGTATGTGTGTGGGTGCGTGTGTGCGTGTGTGTGTGCGTGTGTGAGCATGTGTGTGTGTCCGTTCGGCTTGCAGAAATAAGAACACGGCCGAGGCAAGAAGGCCCTGCCTGTCGTGAGAGACGACTAATAGGTAGAAGTCGAGAGGTGAAGAAAGTATGTGTGTGTGCGTATGTGCGTGTTTGTGTGTGTGAGTGTATGTGTGTGTGCGTGTGTGCGTGCGTGTGTACGAGTGTGTGTGTGTATGTGTATGTCCGTTCGGCTTGCAGAGATAAGAACACGGCCGTGGCAAGAAGTCCCTGCCTGTCGTAAGAGGAGAATAATGGGTAGGAGTCGAGAGGTGAAGAGTGTGTGCGTGTGCGTGTGCGTGTGCGTGTGTGTGTGTGCGTGTGTGTGTGTGTCCGTTTGGCTTGCAGAGATAAGAACACGGCCGTGGCAAAAAGTCCCTGCCTGTCGTAAGAGGGGAATAATGGGTAGGAGTCGAAAGGTAAAGAGTGTATGTTTGTGTGCGTGTGTGCGTGTGTTTGTGCGTGTTTGAGTGTGTGTGTATGTGTGTGTGTCCGTTTGGCTTGCAGAGATAAGAATACGGCCGAGGCAAAAAGGCCCTGCCTGTCTTAAGAGGCGACTAATGGATAGGAGTCGAGAGGTGGAGAGTTTGTGCGTGTGCGTGTACGTGTGCGTGTGTGCGTGTGTGCCTGTGTGCGTGTGTTTGTGTGTGCGTGTGTGTGTGTGTGTCCGTTTTGCTTGCAGAAATAAAAACACGACTGAGGCAAGAAGGCCCTGCCTATCGTAAGAGGCGACTAAT
The DNA here is from genome assembly GCF_040954645.1 of Diabrotica undecimpunctata. Taxonomy (NCBI): domain Eukaryota; kingdom Metazoa; phylum Arthropoda; class Insecta; order Coleoptera; family Chrysomelidae; genus Diabrotica; species Diabrotica undecimpunctata. The sequence goes on along the minus strand of NW_027311945.1, from coordinate 90,742 downwards.
AGGTAGGAGACGAGAGGTAAAGAGTGTGTGCGTGTGCGTGTGCGTGTGCGTGTGTGTGTGTGCGTGTGTGTATGTGTCCGTTTGGCTTGCAGAGATAAGAACACGGCCGTGGCAAAAAGTCCCTGCCTGTCGTAAGAGGGGAATAATGGGTAGGAGTCGAGAGGTAAAGAGTGTATGTTTGTGTGCGTGTGTGCGTCTGTTTGTGCGTGTGTGAGTGTGTGTGTGTATGTGTGTGTGTCCGTTTGGCTTGCAGAGATAAGAATACGGCCGAGGCAAGAAGGCCCTGCCTGTCTTAAGAGGCGACTAATGGATAGGAGGCGAGAGGTGGAGAGTGTGTGCGTGTGCGTGTACGTGTGCGTGTGTGCGTGTGTGCCTGTGTGCGTGTGTTTGTGTGTGCGTGTGTGTATGTTTCCGTTCGGCTTGCAGAGAGAAGAACACGGCCGTGGCAAGAAGGCCCTGCCTGTCTTAAGAGGCGACTAATGAATAGGAGTCAATAGGTAGGAGTCGAGAGGTGAAGAGTGTATGTGTGTGTGTACGTGTGTGCGTGTGTGTGTGCGTGTGTCAGTATGTGTGTGTGTCCGTTCGGCTTGCAGAGATAATAACACGTCCGTGGCAAGAAGTCCCTGAATGTCGTAAGAGGCGACTAATGGGTAGGAGTCCATTCGGTTCGCAGAGATTAGAATACGGCCGAGGCAAGAAGGCCCTGCCTCTTGTAAGGGGCGACTAATAGGTAGGAGTTGAGAGGTGAATAGTGTATGTGTATGTGTGTGCGTGTGTGGGTGTGTGTGTGTTTGTGCGTGTGTAAATGTGTGTGTGTGTATGTATGTGTGTGTCCATTCGGTTCGCAGAGATTAGAATACGGCCGAGGCAAGAAGGCCATGCCTGTCGTAAGAGGCGACTAATGGGTAGGAGTCGAGAGGTGAAAAGTGTATTTGTGTGTGTGCGTGTGTGTGCGTGTGTGCGTGCTTGTGTGTGTGAGTGTGTGTGTGTCCGGTCGGCTCGCAGAGATAAGAACACGGCCGTGGCAAGAAGTCCCTGCCTGTCGTAACAGGCGACTAATGAATAGGAGTCGAGAGGTGACGAGTGTATGTGTCTTTGTGTGTGTGCGTGTGTTTGTGCGTATGTGAGTATGTGTGTGTATTTGTGTGTGTGTGTCCGTTTGGCTTGCAGAGATAAGAATACGGCCGAGGCAAGAAGGCCCTGCCTGTCTTAAGAGGCGACTAATGGATAGGAGTCGAGAGGTATAGAGTGTGTGCGTGTGCGTGTACGTTTGCGTGTGTGTGTGTGCGTGTGTGAGTGTGTGTGTATGTGTGTGAGACCGTCTGGCTTGCAGAGGTAAGAATACGGCTAAGGCAAGAAGACCCTGCCAGTTGTAATGGGCGACTAATAGGTAGGAGTCGAGAGGTGAAGAGTGTATGTGTGTGTGTGCGTGTGTGCGTGTTTGTGTGCGTGTGTGAGTATGTGTGTATGTCCGTTCGGCTTGCAGAGATAAGAACACGACCGTGGCAAGCAGTCCCTGCCTGTCGTAAGAGGAGAATAATGGGTAGGAGTCGAGAGGTGAAGAGTGTATGTGCGTGTGTGTGTGTGCGTGTGTGCGTGTGTGGGCGTGTGTGAGTGTGTGTGTATGTGTGTGTGTCCGTTTGGCTTGCAGAGATAAGAATACGGCCCAGGCCAGAAGGCCCTGCCTCTTGTAAGGGTCGACTAATAAGTAGGAGTCGAGAGGTGAAGAGTCTATGTGTGTGTGTGTGCGTGTGTGAGTGTGTGTGTGCGTGTGTGCGCGTGTGTGTGTTTGTGCGTGTGTGAGTGTATGTGTATGAGTGTGTGTGTCCGTTCGGCTTGAAGAGATAAGAATACGGCCGTGGCAAGAAGGCCATGCTTGCTGTAAGGAGCGACTAATTGGTAGGAGTCGAGAGGTGAAGAGTGTATGTGTGTGTGCGTGTGTGCGTGTATGTGTGTTTGTGCGTGTGTGAGTGTGTGTGTATAAGTGTGTGTGTCCGTTCGGCTTGCAGAGATATGAATACGGCCGGGGCAAGAAGGCCCTGCCTCTCGTAAGAGGCGACTAAAAGGTAGGGGTCGCGAGGTGAAGAGTGTATGTGTGTGTGTGTGTTTGTGAGTGTGTGTGTTTGTCCGCTCGGCTCGCAGAGATAAGATTACGGCCGTGGCAAGAAGGCTTTGCCTGTCTTAAGAGGCGGCTAATGGATAGGAGTCGAGAGGTGGAGAGTGTGTGCGTGTACGTGTGCGTGCGTGTTTAAGTGTGTGTGTATGTGAGTGTGTTAGTGTGTGTGTGTGCGGTCGGCTCGCAGAGATAAGAATACAGCCGTGGCAAGGAGGCCCTGCCTGTCGTAAGAGGCGAGTAATAAGTAGGAGTCGAGAGGTGAAGAGTGTATGTGTGTGTATGTGTGTGTGCGTGTGCATGTGCGTGTGCGTGGGTGCGTGTGTGTGCGTGTGTGCGTGTGTGTGTGAGTGTGTGTGTGTCCGTTCGGCTTGCAGAGATAAGAACACGGCCGTGGCAAGAAGTCCCTGAATGTCGTAAGAGGCGACTAATGGGTAGGAGTCGAGAGGTGAAGAGTGTATGTGTGTGTGCGTGTGTGCGTGTATGTGTGTTTGTGCGTGTGTGAGTGTGTGTGTATAAGTGTGTGTGTCCGTTCGGCTTGCAGAGATATGAATACGGCCGGGGCAAGAAGGCCCTGCCTCTCGTAAGAGGCGACTAAAAGGTAGGGGTCGCGAGGTGAAGAGTGTATGTGTGTGTGTGTGTGTTTGTGAGTGTGTGTGTGTGTCCGTTTGGCTCGCAGAGATAAGAACACGTCCGTAGCAAGAAGGCCCTGCCTGTCGTAAGAGGCGACTAATGAATAGGAGTCGAGAGGTGGAGAGTGTGTGCGTGTACGTGTGCGTGCGTGTTTAAGTGTGTGTGTATGTGAGTGTGTGAGTGTGTGTGTGTGCGGTCGGCTCGCAGAGATAAGAACACAGCCGTGGCAAGGAGGCCCTGCCTGTCGTAAGAGGCGAGTAATAAGTAGGAGTCGAGAGGTGAAGAGTGTATGTGTGTGTGTGCGTGTGTGCGTGTGTGTGTGCGTGTGTGAGTATGTGTGTGTGTTAGTTCGGCTTGCAGAAATAAGAACACGACTAAGGCAAGAAGGCCCTGCCTATCGTAAGATGCGACTAATAGGTAGGAGTCGAGAGGTAAAGAGTGTATGTTTGTGTGCGTGTGTGCGTGTGTTTGTGCGTGTGTGAGTGTGTGTGTGTATGTGTGTGTGTCCGTTTGGCTTGCAGAGATAAGAATACGGCCGAGGCAAGAAGGCCCTGCCTGTCTTAAGAGGTGACTAATGGATAGGAGTCGAGAGGTGGAGAGTGTGTGCGTGTGCGTGTACGTGTGCGTGTGTGCGTGTGTGCCTGTGTGCGTTTGTTTGTGCGTGCGTGTGTGTGTGTCCGTTCGGCTTGCAGAGAGAAGAACACGGCCGTGGCAAGAAGGCCCTGTCTGTCTTAAGAGGCGACTAATGGATAGGAGTCGAGAGGTAAAGAGTGTGTGCGTGTGCGTGTGCGTTTGCGTGTGTGCGTTTGTGCCTGTGTGCGTGTGTTTGTGTGTGCGTGTGTGTGTGTGTGTCCGGTCGGCTCGCTGAAATGAGAACACGGCCGTGGCAAGAAGGCCCTGCCTGTCGTAAGAGGCGACTAATAGGTAGGAGTCGAGAGGTGAAGAGTGTATGTGTGTGTGTACGTGTGTGCGTGTGTGTGTGCGTGTGTGAGTATGTGTGTGTGTCCGTTCGGCTTGCAGAGATAAGAACACGTCCGTGGCAAGAAGTCCCTGATTGTCGTAAGAGGAGACTAATGGGTAGGAGTCGAGATGTTAAGAGTGTATGTGTATGTGTGTGTGCATGTGTGGGTGTGTTTGTGTTTGTGCGTATGTAAATATGTGTGTGTATGTATGTGTGTGTCCATTCGGTTCGCAGAGATTAGAATACGGCCGAGGCAAGGAGGCCCTGCCCCTTGTAAGGGGCGACTAATAGGTAGGAGTTGAGAGGTGAATAGTGTATGTGTATGTGTGTGTGCGTGTGTGGGTGTGTGTGTGTTTGTGCGTGTGTAAATGTGTGTGTGTATGTATGTGTGTGTCCATTCGGTTCGCAGAGATTAGAATACGGCCGAGGCAAGAAGGCCATGCCTGCCGTAAGAGGCGACTAATGGGTAGAAGTCGAGAGGTGAAAAGTGTATTTGTGTGTGTGCGTATGTGTGCGTGTGTGCGTGCTTGTGTGTGTGAGTGTGTGTGTCCGGTCGGCTCGCAGAGATAAGAACACGGCCGTGGCAAGAAGTCCCTGCCTGTCGTAAGAGGCGACTAATGAATAGGAGTCGAGAGGTGAAGAGTGTATGTGTCTTTGTGTGTGTGCGTGTGTTTGTGCGTGTGTGAGTATGTGTGTGTATTTGTGTGTCTGTGTCCGTTTGGCTTGCAGAGATAAGAATACGGCCGAGGCAAGAAGGCCCTGCCTGTCTTAAGAGACGACTAATGGATAGGAGTCGAGAGGTGGAGAGTGTGTGCGTGTGCGTGTACGTGTGCGTGTGTGTGTGCGTGTGTGAGTGTGTGTGTATATGTGTGAGTCCGTCTGGCTTGCAGAGGTAAGAATACGGCCAAGGCAAGAAGACCCTGCCAGTTGTAAGGGGCGACTAATAGGTAGGAGTCGAGAGGTGAAGAGTGTATGTGTGTGTGCGTGTGTGCGTGTGTGTGTGCGTGTGTGAGTGTGTGTATGTGTCCGTTCGGCTTGCAGAGATAAGAACACGGCCGTGGCAAGAAGTCCCTGCCTGTCGTAAGAGGAGAATAATGAGTAGGAGTCGATAGGTGAAGAATGTATGTGTGTGTGTGTGCGTGTGTGCGTGTGTTGGCGTGTGTGAGTGTGTGTGTATGTGTGTGTGTCCGTTTGGCTTGCAGAGATAAGAATACGGCCGAGGCCAGAAGGCCCTGCCTCTTGTAAGGGTCGACTAATAAGTAGGAGTCGAGAGGTGAAGAGTGTATGTGTGTGTGTGCGTGTGTGCGTGTATGTGTGTTTGTGCGTGTGTGAGTGTGTGTGTATGAGTGTGTGTGTCCGTTCAGCTTGCAGAGATATGAATACGGCCGGGGCAAGAAGGCCCTGCCTCTCGTAAGAGGCGACTAAAAGGTAGGGGTCGAGAGGTGAAGAGTGTATGTGTGTGTGTGTGAGTGTGTGTGTTTGTCCGTTCGGCTCGCAGAGATAAGATTACGGCCGTGGCAAGAAGGCCCTGCCTGTCTTAAGAGGCGGCTAATGGATAGGAGTCGAGAGGTGGAGAGTGTGTGCGTGTGCGTGTGCGTGTGCGTGTGTGTGTGTGTGAGTGTGTGTGTGTCCGTTCGGCTCGCAGAGATAAGAACACGGCCGTGGCAAGAAGTCCCTGAATGTCGTAAGAGGCGACTAATGGGTAGGAGTCGAGAGGTGAAGCGTGTATGTGTGTGTATGTGTGTGTGCGAGTGTGTGTGTGTGTGTGTGTCCGTTTGGCTCGCAGAGATAAGAACACGTCCGTAGCAAGAAGGCCCTGCCTGTCGTAAGAGGCGACGAATGGATAGGAGTCGAGAGCTGGAGAGTGTGTGCGTGTACGTGTGCGTGCGTGTTTAAGTGTGCGTGTGTATGTGAGTGTGTGAGTGTGTGCGTGTGTGTGTGCGTGTGTGAGTATGTGTGTGTGTTAGTTCGGCTTGCAGAAATAAGAACACGGCTGAGGCAAGAAGGCCCTGCCTATCGTAAGAGGCGACTAATAGGTAGGAGTCGAGAGGTGAAGAATGTATGTGTGTGTGCGTGTGGGCGTGTTTGTGTGTGTCTGAGTGTATGTGGGTGTGTGTGTGTGTGCGTGTGTGTGTGTATTTGTAAGTGTGTGTGTATGTATGTGTGTGTGTCCCTTCGGCTCGCACAGATAAGAAAACAGCCGTGGCAAGAAAGCGATGTAAATCGTACGGGGCGACTAATGGATAGGAGTCGAGAGGCGAAGAGTGGGCGACTAATAAGTAGGAGTCGAGAGGTGAAAAGTGTATGTGTGTGTGCGTGTGTGCGTGTGTGTGTGCGTGTGTGAGTATGTGTGTGTGTGTTAGTTCGACTTGCAGAGATAAGAACACGACCGAGGCAAGAAGGCCCTGCCTATCGTAAGAGGCGACTAATAGATAGGAGTCGTGAGGTGAAGAGCGTATGGTTGTGTGCGTGTGTGCGTGTGTGTGTGCGTGTGTGAGTATGTGTGTGTGTGTGTGTCCGTTCGGCTCGCACAGATAAGAACACAGCCGTGGCAAGAAGGCCCTGCCTGTCGTAAGAGGCGAGTAATAAGTAGGAGTCGAGAGGTGAAGAGTGTATGTGTGTGTGTGCTTGTGTTCGTGTGTGTGTGCGTGTGTGAGTATGTGTGTGTGTTAGTTCGGCTTTGCAGAAATAAGAACACGACCGAGGCAAGAAGGCCCTGCCTCTTTTAAGGGGCGACTAATAGGTAGGAGTTGAGAGGTGAATAGTGTATGTGTATGTGTGTGCGTGTGTGGGTGTGTGTGTGTATGTGCGTGTGTAAATGTGTGTGTGTGTATGTATGTGTGTGTCCATTCGGTTCGCAGAGATTAGAATACGCCCGAGGCAAGAAGGCCATCCCTGTCGTAAGAGGCGACTAATGGGTAGGAGTCGAGAGGTGAAAAGTGTATTTGTGTGTGTGCGTGTGTGTGCGTGTGTGCGTGCTTGTGTGTGTGAGTGTGTGTGTCCGAGTCGAGAGGTGACGAGTGTATGTGTCTTTGTGTGTGTGCGTGTGTTTGTGCGTGTGTGAGTATGTGTGTGTATTTGTGTGTGTGTGTCCGTTTGGCTTGCAGAGATAAGAATACGGCCGAGGCAAGAAGGCCCTGCCTGTCTTAAGAGGCGACTAATGGATAGGAGTCGAGAGGTGGAGAGTGTGTGCGTGTGCGTGTACGTTTGCGTGTGTGTGTGTGCGTGTGTGAGTGTGTGTGTATGTGTGTGAGACCGTCTGGCTTGCAGAGGTAAGAATACGGCTAAGGCAAGAAGACCCTGCCAGTTGTAATGGGCGACTAATAGGTAGGAGTCGAGAGGTGAAGAGTGTATCTGTGTGTGTGTGCGTGTGTGAGTATGTGTGTGTGTCCGTTCGGCTTGCAGAGATAAGAACACGACCGTGGCAAGCAGTCCCTGCCTGTCGTAAGAGGCAGGGACTGCTTAATAATGGGTAGGAGTCGAGAGGTGAAGAGTGTATGTGCGTGTGTGTGTGTGCGTGTGTGCGTGTGTGTGTGCGTGTGTGAGTATGTGTGTGTGTTAGTTCGACTTGCAGAGATAAGAACACGACCGAAGCAAGAAGGCCCTGCCTATCGTAAGAGGCGACTAATAGATAGGTGTCGTGAGGTGAAGAGAGTATGGTTGTGTGCGTGTGTGCGTGTGTGTGTGCGTGTGTGAGTATGTGTGTGTGTGTGTCCGTTCGGCTCGCAGAGGTAAGAACACAGCCGTGGCAAGAAGGCTTTGCCTGTCGTAAGAGGCGAGTAATAAGTAGGAGTCGAGAGGTGAAGAGTGTATGTGTGTGTGTGCTTGTGTTCGTGTGTGTGTGCGTGTGTGAGTATGTGTGTGTGTTAGTTCGGCTTTGCAGAAATAAGAACACGACCGAGGCAAGAAGGCCCTGCCTATCGTAAGAGGCGACTAATAGGTAGGAGTCGAGAGGTGAAGAGTGTATGTTTGTGTGCGTGTGCGCGTCTGTGTGTGCGTGTGTGAGTATGTGTGTGTGTCCGTTCGGCTTGCAATGATAAGAACACGACCAAGGCAAGAAGGCCCTGCCCATCGTAAGAGAAGACTAATAGGTAGGAGTCGAGAGGTGAAGAATATATGTGTGTGTGCGTGTGTGCGTTTTTGTGTGTGTGGGAGTGTATGTGTGTGTGCGTGTGTGCGTGCGTGTGTGTGTGTGTGTTTGTGAGTGTGTGTGTGTGTATGTGTGTGTGTCCCTTCGGCTTGCAGAGATAAGAAAACAGCCGTGGCAAGAAGGCGATGCAAATCGTACGGGGCGACTAATGGGTAGGAGTCGAGAGGTGAAGAGTGTGCGACTAATAAGTAGGAGTCGAGAGGTGAAGTGTGTATGTGTGTGGGTGCGTGTGTGCGTGTGTGTGTGCGTGTGTGAGTATGTGTGTGTGTCCGTTCGGCTTGCAGAGATAAGAACACGGCCGAGGCAAGAAGGCCCTGCCTGTCGTGAGAGACGACTAATAGGTAGAAGTCGAGAGATGAAGAAAGTATGTGTGTGTGCGTGTTTGTGTGTGTGAGTGTATGTTTGTGTGCGTGTGTGCGTGCGTGTGTACGTGTGTGTGTGTGAGTGTGTGTGTGTATGTGTGTGTCCGTTCGGCTTGCAGAGATAAGAACACGGCCGTGGCAAGAAGTCCCTGCCTGTCGTAAGAGGAGAATAATGGGTAGGAGTCGAGAGGTGAAGAGTGTGTGCGTGTGCGTGTGCGTGTGCGTGTGTGTGTGCGTGTGTGTGTGTGTCCGTTTGGCTTGCAGAGATAAGAACACGGCTGTGGCAAGAAGTCCCTGCCTGTCGTAAGAGGAGAATAATGGGTAGGAGTCGAGAGGTGAAGAGTGTGTGCGTGTGCGTGTGCGTGTGCGTGTGCGTGTGTGTGTGTGCTTGTGTGTGTGTGTCCGTTTGGCTTGCAGAGATAAGAACACGGCCGTGGCAAAAAGTCCCTGCCTGTCGTAAGAGGGGACTAATGGATAGGAGTCGAGAGGTAAAGAGTGTGTGCGTGTGCGTGTACGTGTCCGTGTGTGCGTGTGTGCCTGTGTGCGTGTGTTTGTGTGTGCGTGTGTGTGTGTGTCCGTTTTGCTTGCAGAAATAAGAACACGACTGAGGCAAGAAGGCCCTGCCTATCGTAAGAGGCGACTAATAGGTAGGAGTCGAGAGGTAAAGAGTGTTTGTTTGTGTGCGTGTGTGCGTGTGTTTGTGCGTGTTTGAGTGTGTGTGTGTATGTGTGTGTGTCCGTTTGGCTTTCAGAGATAAGAATACGGCCGAGGCAAGAAGGCCCTGCCTGTCTTAAGAGGCGACTAATGGATAGGAGTCGAGAGGTGGAGAGTTTGTGCGTGTGCGTGTACGTGTGCGTGTGTGCGTGTGTGCCTGTGTGCGTGTGTTTGTGTGTGCGTGTGTGTGTGTGTCCGTTTTGCTTGCAGAAATAAGAACACGACTGAGGCAAGAAGGCCCTGCCTATCGTAAGAGGCGACTAATAGGTAGGAGTCGAGAGGTAAAGAGTGTATGTTTGTGTGCGTGTGTGCGTGTGTTTGTGCGTGTGTGAGTGTGTGTGTGTATGTGTGTGTGTCCGTTTGGCTTGCAGAGATAAGAATACGGCCGAGGCAAGAAGGCCCTGCCTGTCTTAAGAGGCGACTAATGGATAGGAGTCGAGAGGTGGAGAGTGTGTGCGTGTGCGTGTACGTGTCCGTGTGTGCGTGTGTGCCTGTGTGCGTGTGTTTGTGTGTGCGTGTGTGTGTGTGTCCGTTCGGCTTGCAGAGAGAAGAACACGGCCGTGGCAAGAAGGCCCTGCCTGTCTTAAGAGGCGACTAATGGATAGGAGTCAATAGGTAGGAGTCGAGAGGTGAAGAGTGTATGTGTGTGTGTACGTGTGTGCGTGTGTGTGTGCGTGTGTGAGTATGTGTGTGTGTCCGTTCGGCTTGCAGAGATAATAACACGTCCGTGGCAAGAAGTCCCTGAATGTCGTAAGAGGCGACTAATGGGTAGGAGTCGAGAGGTTAAGAGTGTATGTGTGTGTGCGTGTGTGGGTGTGTGTGTGTTTGTGCGTGTGTAAATATGTGTGTGTATGTATGTGTGTGTCCATTCGGTTCGCAGAGATTAGAATACGGCCGAGGCAAGAAGGCCCTGCCTCTTTTAAGGGGCGACTAATAGGTAGGAGTTGAGAGGTGAATAGTGTATGTGTATGTGTGTGCGTGTGTGGGTGTGTGTGTGTATGTGCGTGTGTAAATGTGTGTGTGTGTGTATGTATGTGTGTGTCCATTCGGTTCGCAGAGATTAGAATACGGCCGAGGCAAGAAGGCCATGCCTGTCGTAAGAGGCGACTAATGGGTAGGAGTCGAGAGGTGAAAAGTGTATTTGTGTGTGTGCGTGTGTGTGCGTGTGTGCGTGCTTGTGTGTGTGAGTGTGTGTGTCCGAGTCGAGAGGTGACGAGTGTATGTGTCTTTGTGTGTGTGCGTGTGTTTGTGCGTGTGTGAGTATGTGTGTGTATTTGTGTGTGTGTGTGTCCGTTTGGCTTGCAGAGATAAGAATACGGCCGAGGCAAGAAGGCCCTGCCTGTCTTAAGAGGCGACTAATGGATAGGAGTCGAGAGGTGGAGAGTGTGTGCGTGTGCGTGTACGTTTGCGTGTGTGTGTGTGCGTGTGCGAGTGTGTGTGTATGTGTGTGAGACCGTCTGGTTTGCAGAGGTAAGAATACGGCTAAGGCAAGAAGACCCTGCCAGTTGTAATGGGCGACTAATAGGTAGGAGTCGAGAGGTGAAGAGTGTATGTGTGTGTGTGCGTGTGTGCGTGTGTGTGTGCGTGTGTGAGTATGTGTGTGTGTCCGTTCGGCTTGCAGAGATAAGAACACGACCGTGGCAAGCAGTCCCTGCCTGTCGTAAGAGGAGAATAATGGGTAGGAGTCGAGAGGTGAAGAATGTATGTGTGTGTGTGTGCGTGTGTGCGTGTGTGGGCGTGTGTGAGTGTGTGTGTATGTGTGTGTGTCCGTTTGGCTTGCAGAGATAAGAATACGGCCGAGGCCAGAAGGCCCTGCCTCTTGTAAGGGTCGACTAATAAGTAGGAGTCGAGAGGTGAAGAGTCTATGTGTGTGTGTGCGTGTGTGAGTGTGTGTGTGCGTGTGTGCGCGTGTGTGTGTTTGTGCGTGTGTGAGTGTATGTGTATGAGTGTGTGTGTCCGTTCGGCTTGCAGAGATAAGAATACGGCCGTGGCAAGAAGGCCATGCTTACTGTAAGGAGCGACTAATTGGTAGGAGTCGAGAGGTGAAGACTGTATGTGTGTGTGCGTGTGTGCGTGTATGTGTGTTTGTGCGTGTGTGAGTGTGTGTGTATAAGTGTGTGTGTCCGTTCGGCTTGCAGAGATATGAATACGGCCGGGGCAAGAAGGCCCTGCCTGTCGTAAGAGGCGACTAAAAGGTAGGGGTCGCGAGGTGAAGAGTGTATGTGTGTGTGTGTGTGTTTGTGAGTGTGTGTGTTTGTCCGCTCGGCTCGCAGAGATAAGATTACGGCCGTGGCAAGAAGGCTTTGCCTGTCTTAAGAGGCAACTAATGGATAGGAGTCGAGAGGTGGAGAGTGTGTGCGTGTACGTGTACGTGCGTGTTTAAGTGTGTGTGTATGTGAGTGTGTGAGTGTGTGTGTGTGCGGTCGGCTCCAAGAGATAAGAACACAGCCGTGGCAAGGAGGCCCTGCCTGTCGTAAGAGGCGAGTAATAAGTAGGAGTCGAGAGGTGAAGAGTGTATGTGTGTGTGTGCGTGTGTGCGTGTGTGTGTGCGTGTGTGAGTATGTGTGTGTGTTAGTTCGGCTTGCAGAAATAAGAACACGACTGAGGCAAGAAGGCCCTGCCTATCGTAAGAGGCGACTAATAGGTAGGAGTCGAGAGGTAAAGAGTGTATGTTTGTGTACGTGTGTGCGTGTGTTTGTGCGTGTGTGAGTGTGTGTGTGTATGTGTGTGTGTGTCCGTTGGGCTTGCAGAGATAAGAATACGGCCGAGGCAAGAAGGCCCTGCCTGTCTTAAAAGGCGACTAATGGATAGGAGTCTAGAGGTAAAGAGTGTGTGCGTGTGCGTGTGCGTTTGCGTGTGTGCGTTTGTGCCTGTGTGCGTGTGTTTGTGTGTGCGTGTGTGTGTGTGTCCGTTCGGCTTGCAGAGAGAAGAACACGGCCGTGGCAAGAAGGCCCTGCCTGTCTTAAGAGGCGACTAAAGGATAGGAGTCTAGAGGTAAAGAGTGTGTGCGTGTGCGTGTGCGTTTGCGTGTGTGCGTTTGTGCCTGTGTGCGTGTGTTTGTGTGTGTGTGTCCGGTCGGCTCGCTGAAATGAGAACACGGCCGTGGCAAGAAGGCCCTGCCTGTCGTAAGAGACGACTAATAGGTAGGAGTCGAGAGGTGAAGAGTGTATGTGTGTGTGTACGTGTGTGCGTGTGTGTGTGCGTGTGTGAGTATGTGTGTGTGTCCGTTCGGCTTGCAGAGATAAGAACACGTCCGTGGCAAGAAGTCCCTGAATGTCGTAAGAGGAGACTAATGGGTAGGAGTCGAGATGTTAAGAGGGTATGTGTATGTGTGTGTGCGTGTGTGGGTGTGTTTGTGTTTGTGCGTGTGTAAATATGTGTGTGTATGTATGTGTGTGTCCATTCGGTTCGCAGAGATTAGAATACGGCCGAGGCAAGAAGGCCCTGCCCCTTGTAAGGGGCGACTTATAGGTAGGAGTTGAGAGGTGAATAGTTTATGTGTATGTGTGTGTGCGTGTGTGGGTGTGGGTGTGTTTGTGCGTGTGTAAATGTGTGTGTGTATGTATGTGTGTGTCCATTCGGTTCGCAGAGATTAGAATACGGCCGAGGCAAGAAGGCCATGCCTGTCGTAAGAGGCGACTAATGGGTAGGAGTCGAGAGGTGAAAAGTGTATTTGTGTGTGTGCGTATGTGTGCGTGTGTGCGTGCTTGTGTGTGTGAGTGTGTGTGTCCGGTCGGCTCGCAGAGATAAGAACACGGCCGTGGCAAGAAGGCCCTGCCTGTCTTAAGAGGCGACTAATGGATAGGAGTCGAGAGGTGGAGAGTGTGTGCGTGTGCGTGTACATGTGCGTGTGTGTGTGCGTGTGTGAGTGTGTGTATATGTGTGAGTCCGTCTGGCTTGCAGAGGTAAGAATACGGCCAAGGCAAGAAGACCCTGCCAGTTGTAAGGGGCGACTAATAGGTAGGAGTCGAGAGGTCAAGAGTGTATGTGGGTGTGCGTGTGTGCGTGTGTGTGTGCGTGTGTGAGTGTGTGTGTGTGTCCGTTTGGCTTGCAGAGATAAGAACACGGCCGTGGCAAGAAGTCCCTGCCTGTCGTAAGAGGAGAATAATGGGTAGGAGTCGATAGGTGAAGAATGTATGTGTGTGTGTGTGCGTGTGTGCGTGTGTGGGCGTGTGTGAGTGTGTGTGTATGTGTGTGTGTCCGTTTGGCTTGCAGAGATAAGAATACGGCCGAGGCCAGAAGGCCCTGCCTCTTGTAAGGGTCGACTAATAAGTAGGAGTCAAGAGGTGAAGAGTGTATGTGTGTGTATGTGCGTGTGTGCGTGTGTGTGTGTGCGTGTGTGAATATGTGTGTGTGTGTGTTGGTTTGGCTTGCAGAGATGAGAACACGACCGCGGCAAGAAGGCCCTGCTAATCGTAAGAGGCGACTAAAAGGTAGGAGTCGAGAGGTGAAGAGTGTATGTGTGTGTGCGTGTGTGCGTGTGTGTGTGTTTGTGCGTGTGTGAGTGTATGTGTATGAGTGTGTGTGTCCGTTCGGCTTGCAGAGATAAGAATACGGCCGTGGCAAGAAGGCCATGCTTGCTGTAAGGAGCGACTAATTGGTAGGAGTCGAGAGGTGAAGAGTGTATGTGTGTGTGCGTGTGTGCGTGTATGTGTGTTTGTGCGTGTGTGAGTGTGTGTGTATGAGTGTGTGTGTCCGTTCAGCTTGCAGAGATATGAATACGGCCGGGGCAAGAAGGCCCTGCCTCTCGTAAGAGGCGACTAAAAGGTAGGGGTCGAGAGGTGAAGAGTGTATGTGTGTGTGTGTGTGTGAGTGTGTGTGTTTGTCCGTTCGGCTCGCAGAGATAAGATTACGGCCGTGGCAAGAAGGCCCTGCCTGTCTTAAGAGGCGGCTAATGGATAGGAGTCGAGAGGTGGAGAGTGTGTGCGTGTGCGTGTGCATGTGCGTGTGTGTGTGTGTGAGTGTGTGTGTGTCCGTTCGGCTCGCAGAGATAAGAACACGGCCGTGGCAAGAAGTCCCTGAATGTCGTAAGAGGCGACTAATGGGTAGGAGTCGAGAGGTGAAGCGTGTATGTGTGTGTATGTGTGTGTGCGAGTGTGTGTGTGTGTGTGTCCGTTTGGCTCGCAGAGATAAGAACACGTCCGTAGCAAGAAGGCCCTGCCTGTCGTAAGAGGCGACGAATGGATAGGAGTCGAGAGCTGGAGAGTGTGTGCGTGTACGTGTGCGTGCGTGTTTAAGTGTGTGTGTATGTGAGTGTGTGAGTGTGTGCGTGTGTGTGTGCGTGTGTGAGTATGTGTGTGTTAGTTCGGCTTGCAGAAATAAGAACACGGCTGAGGCAAGAAGGCCCTGCCTATCGTAAGAGGCGACTAATAGGTAGGAGTCGAGAGGTGAAGAATGTATGTGTGTGTGCGTGTGGGCGTGTTTGTGTGTGTGTGAGTGTATGTGTGTATGTGTGTGTGTCCGTTTGGCTTGCAGAGATAAGAATACGGCCGAGGCAAGAAGGCCCTGCCTGTCTTAAGAGGCGACTAATGGATAGGAGTCGAGAGGTGGAGAGTGTGTGCGTGTGCGTGTACGTGTGCGTGTACGTGTGCGTGTGTGCGTGTGTGCCTGTGTGCGTTTGTTTGTGTGTGCGTGTGTGTGTGTGTCCGTTCGGCTTGCAGAGAGAAGAACACGGCCGTGGCAAGAAGGCCCTGCCTGTCTTAAGAGGCGACTAATGGATAGGAGTCTAGAGGTAAAGAGTGTGTGCGTGTGCGTGTGCGTTTGCGTGTGTGCGTTTGTGCCTGTGTGCGTGTGTTTGTATGTGCGTGTGTGTGTGTGTCCGGTCGGCTCGCTGAAATGAGAACACGGCCGTGGCAAGAAGGCCCTGCCTGTCGTAAGAGGCGACTAATAGGTAGGAGTCGAGAGGTGAAGAGTGTATGTGTGTGTGTACGTGTGTGCGTGTGTGTGTGCGTGTGAGAGTATGTGTGTGTGTCCCTTCGGCTTGCAGAGATAAGAACACGTCCGTGGCAAGAAGTCCCTGAATGTCGTAAGAGGAGACTAATGGGTAGGAGTCGAGATGTTAAGAGTGTATGTGTATGTGTGTGTGCGTGTTTGGGTGTGTTTGTGTTTGTGCGTGTGTAAATATGTGTGTGTATGTATGTGTGTGTCCATTCGGTTCGCAGAGATTAGAATACGGCCGAGGCAAGAAGGCCCTGCCCCTTGTAAGGGGCGACTAATGGGTAGGAGTCGAGAGGTGAAAAGTGTATTTGTGTGTGTGCGTATGTGTGCGTGTGTGCGTGCTTGTGTGTGTGAGTGTGTGTGTCCGGTCGGCTCGCAGAGATAAGAACACGGCCGTGGCAAGAAGTCCCTGCCTGTCGTAAGAGGCGACTAATGAATAGGAGTCGAGAGGTGAAGAGTGTATGTGTCTTTGTGTGTGTGCGTGTGTTTGTGCGTGTGTGAGTATGTGTGTGTATTTGTGTGTGTGTGTCCGTTTGGCTTGCAGAGATAAGAATACGGCCGAGGCAAGAAGGCCCTGCCTGTCTTAAGAGGCGACTAATGGATAGGAGTCGAGAGGTGAAGAGTGTATGTGTGTGTGCGTGTGTGCGTGTGTGTGTGTGTGTGTGTGTGTGAGTGTGTGTGTGTCCGTTCGGCTTGCAGAGATAAGAACACGGCCGTGGCAAGAAGTCCCTGCCTGTCGTAAGAGGAGAATAATGGGTAGGAGTCGATAGGTGAAGAATGTATGTGTGTGTGTGTGTGCGTGTGTGCGTGTGTGGGCGTGTGTGTGTGTATGTGTGTGTGTCCGTTTGGCTTGCAGAGATAAGAATACGGCCGAGGCAAGAAGGCCCTGCCTGTCTTAAGAGGCGACTAATGGATAGGAGTCGAGAGGTGGAGAGTGTGTGCGTGTGCGTGTACGTGTGCGTGTGTGTGTGCGTGTGTGAGTGTGTGTGTATATGTGTGAGTCCGTCTGGCTTGCAGAGGTAAGAATACGGCCAAGGCAAGAAGACCCTGCCAGTTGTAAGGGGCGACTAATAGGTAGGAGTCGAGAGGTGAAGAGTGTATGTGTGTGTGCGTGTGTGCGTGTGTGTGTGCGTGTGTGAGTGTGTGTGTGTCCGTTCGGCTTGCAGAGATAAGAACACGGCCGTGGCAAGAAGTCCCTGCCTGTCGTAAGAGGAGAATAATGGGTAGGAGTCGATAGGTGAAGAATGTATGTGTGTGTGTGTGTGCGTGTGTGCGTGTGTGGGCGTGTGTGTGTGAGTGTGTGTGTGTATGTGTGTGTGTCCGTTTGGCTTGCAGAGATAAGAACACGGCCGTGGCAAGAAGTCTCTGCCTGTCGTAAGGGGCGACTAATGGGTAGGAGTCGAGAGGCGAAGAGGGTATGTGTGCGTGCGTGTGTGCGTGTGTGTGTGTGTGAGTGTGTGTGTACGTATGTGTGTGTCCGTTCGGCTCGCAGAGATTAGAATACGGCCGAGGCAATAAGTCCATGCCTATCGTAAGAGGCGACTAATAGGTGGGAGTCGGGAGGTGAAGAGTGTATGTTTGTGTGCGTATGTGCGTGTGTTTGTGTGTGTGTGTGTGTGTGTGTGTGTGTGTGTAAGTGTGTGTGTGTCCGTTCGGCTCGCAGAGATATGAACACGGCCGTGGCAAGAAGTCTCTGCCTGTCGTAAGGGGCGACTAATGGGTAGGAGTCGAGAGATGAAGAGGGTATGTGTGCGTGCGTGTGTGCGTGTGTGTGTGTGAGTGTGTGTGTACGTATGTGTGTGTCCGTTCGGCTCGCAGAGATTAGAATACGGCCGAGGCAATAAGTCCATGCCTGTCGTAAGAGGCGACTAATGGGTAGGAGTTGAGAGGTGAAGAGTGTATTTGTGTGTGTGTGTGCGTGTGTGCGTGTGTTTGTGCGTGTGTGTGTGTGAGTGTGTGTGTGTCCGTTCGGCTCGCAGAGATAAGAACACGGCCGAGGCAATAAGTCCATGCCTGTCGTAAGAGGCGACTAATGGGTAGGAGTTGAGAGGTGAAGAGTGTATTTGTGTGTGTGTGTGCGTGTGTGCGTGTGTGTGTGCGTGTGTGTGTGTGAGTGTGTGTGTGTCCGTTCGGCTCGCAGAGATAAGAACACGGCCGTGGCAAGAAGTCCCTGCCTGTCGTAAGAGGCGACTAATGAATAGGAGTCGAGAGGTGAAGGGTGTATGTGTCTGTGTGTGTGTGCGTGTGGGTGTGCGTGTGCGTGTGTGCGTGTGTGCCTGTGTGCGTGTGTTTGTGTGTGCGTGTGTGTGTGTGTCCGTTCGGCATGCAGAGATAAGAACACGGCCGTGGCAAGAAGGCCCTGCCTGTCTTAAGAGGCGACTAATGGATAGGAGTCAATAGGTAGGAGTCGAGAGGTGAAGAGTGTATGTGTGTGTGTGTATGTGTGTGCGTGTGTGTGTGCGTGTGTGAGTATGTGTGTGTGTCCGTTCGGCTTCCAGAGATAATAACACGTCCGTGGCAAGAAGTCCCTGAATGTCGTAAGAGGCGACTAATGGGTAGGAGTCGAGAGGTTAAGAGTGTATGTGTATGTGTGTGTGCGTGTGTGGGTGTGTGTGTGTTTGTGCGTGTGTAAATATGTGTGTGTATGTATGTGTGTGTCCATTCGGTTCGCAGAGATTAGAATACGGCCGAGGCAAGAAGGCCCTGCCTCTTGTAAGGGGCGACTAATAGGTAGGAGTTGAGAGGTGAAGAGTGTATGTGTGTGTGTGCGTGTGTGCGTGTGTGTGTGTGCGTGTGTGAGTATGTGTGTGTGTCCGTTCGGCTTGCAGAGATAAGAACACGACCGTGGCAAGAAGTCCCTGCCTGTCGTAAGAGGAGAATAATGGGTAGGAGTCGAGAGGTGAAGAGTGTATGTGCGTGTGTGTGTGTGCGTGTGTGCGTGTGTGGGCGTGTGTGAGTGTGTGTGTATGTGTGTGTGTCCGTTTGGCTTGCAGAGATAAGAATACGGCCCAGGCCAGAAGGCCCTGCCTCTTGTAAGGGTCGACTAATAAGTAGGAGTCGAGAGGTGAAGAGTCTATGTGTGTGTGTGCGTGTGTGAGTGTGTGTGTGTGCGTGTGTGCGCGTGTGTGTGTTTGTGCGTGTGTGAGTGTATGTGTATGAGTGTGTGTGTCCGTTCGGCTTGCAGAGATAAGAATACGGCCGAGGCAAGAAGGCCATGCCTCTCGTAAGAGGCGACTAATGGGTAGGAGTCGAGAGGTGAAAAGTGTATTTGTGTGTGTGCGTGTGTGTGCGTGTGTGCGTGCTTGTGTGTGTGAGTGTGTGTGTGTCCGGTCGGCTCGCAGAGATAAGAACACGGCCGTGGCAAGAAGTCCCTGCCTGTCGTAAGAGGCGACTAATGAATAGGAGTCGAGAGGTGACGAGTGTATGTGTCTTTGTGTGTGTGCGTGTGTTTGTGCGTGTGTGAGTATGTGTGTGTATTTGTGTGTGTGTGTCCGTTTGGCTTGCAGAGATAAGAATACGGCCGAGGCAAGAAGGCCCTGCCTGTCTTAAGAGGCGACTAATGGATAGGAGTCGAGAGGTGGAGAGTGTGTGCGTGTGCGTGTACGTTTGCGTGTGTGTGTGCGTGTGTGAGTGTGTGTGTATGTGTGTGAGACCGTCTGGCTTGCAGAGGTAAGAATACGGCTAAGGCAAGAAGACCCTGCCAGTTGTAATGGGCGACTAATAGGTAGGAGTCGAGAGGTGAAGAGTGTATGTGTGTGTGTGCGTGTGTGCGTGTGTGTGTGTGCGTGTGTGAGTATGTGTGTGTGTCCGTTCGGCTTGCAGAGATAAGAACACGACCGTGGCAAGAAGTCCCTGCCTGTCGTAAGAGGAGAATAATGGGTGGGAGTCGAGAGGTGAAGAGTGTATGTGCGTGTGTGCGTGTGTGGGCGTGTGTGAGTGTGTGTGTATGTGTGTGTGTCCGTTTGGCTTGCAGAGATAAGAATACTGCCCAGGCCAGAAGGCCCTGCCTCTTGTAAGGGTCGACTAATAAGTAGGAGTCGAGAGGTGAAGAGTCTATGTGTGTGTGTGCGTGTGTGAGTGTGTGTGTGCGTGTGTGCGCGTGTGTGTGTTTGTGCGTGTGTGAGTGTATGTGTATGAGTGTGTGTGTCCGTTCGGCTTGCAGAGATAAGAATACGGCCGTGGCAAGAAGGCCATGCTTGCTGTAAGGAGCGACTAATTGGTAGGAGTCGAGAGGTGAAGAGTGTATGTGTGTGTGCGTGTGTGCGTGTATGTGTGTTTGTGCGTGTGTGAGTGTGTGTGTATAAGTGTGTGTGTCCGTTCGGCTTGCAGAGATATGAATACGGCCGGGGCAAGAAGGCCCTGCCTCTCGTAAGAGGCGACTAAAAGGTAGGGGTCGAGAGGTGAAGAGTGTATGTGTGTGTGTGTGTGTGTTTGTGAGTGTGTGTGTTTGTCCGCTCGGCTCGCAGAGATAAGAACACAGCCGTGGCAAGGAGGCCCTGCCTGTCGTAAGAGGCGAGAAATAAGTAGGAGTCGAGAGGTGAAGAGTGTATGTGTGTGTATGTGTGTGTGCGTGTGCATGTGCGTGTGCGTGGGTGCGTGTGTGTGCGTGTGTGCGTGTGTGTGTGTGAGTGTGTGTGTGTCCGTTCGGCTTGCAGAGATAAGAACACGGCCGTGGCAAGAAGTCCCTGAATGTCGTAAGAGGCGACTAATGGGTAGGAGTAGAGAGGTGAAGCGTGTATGTGTGTGTATGTGCGTGTGTGTGTGTGAGTGTGTGTGTGTCCGTTCGGCTTGCAGAGATAAGAACACGTCCGTAGCAATAGGAGTCGAGAGCTGGAGAGTGTGTGCGTGTACGTGTGCGTGCGTGTTTAAGTGTGTGTGTATGTGAGTGTGTGAGTGTGTGTGTGTGCGGTCGGCTCGCAGAGATAAGAACACAGCCGTGGCAAGAAGTCCCTGCCTGTCCTAAGAGGCGACTAATGGATAGGAGTCGAGAGGTGGAGAGTGTGTGCGTGTGCGTGTACGTGTGCGTGTGTGTGTGCGTGTGTGAGTGTGTGTATGTGTGTGAGTCCGTCTGGCTTGCAGAGGTAAGAATACGGCAAAGGCAAGAAGACCCTGCCAGTTGTAAGGGACGACTAATAGGTAGGAGTCGAGAGGTGAAGAGTGTATGTGTGTGTGCGTGTGTGCGTGTGTGTGTGCGTGTGTGAGTATGTGTGTGTGTCCGTTCGGCTTGCAGAGATAAGAACACAGCCGTGGCAAGAAGTCCCTGCCTGTCGTAAGAGGAGAATAATGGGTAGGAGTCTATAGGTGAAGAGTGTATGTGTGTGTGTGTGTGCGTGTGTGCGTGTGTGTGCGTGTGTGCGTGTGTGGGCGTGTGTGAGTGTGTGTGTATGTGTGTGTGTCCGTTTGGCTTGCAGAGATAAGAATACGGCCGAGGCCAGAAGGCCCTGCCTCTTGTAAGGGTCGACTAATAAGTAGGAGTCGAAAGGTGAAGAGTGTATATGTGTGTGTGCGTGTGTGCGTGTGTGTGTGCATGTGTGAGTATGGGTGTGTGTGTGTTAGTTTGGCTTGCAGAGATGAGAACACGACCGCGGCAAGAAGGCCCTGCTTATCGTAAGAGGCGACTAAAAAGTAGGAGTCGAGAGGTGAAGAGTGTATGTGTGTGTGCGTGTGTGCGTGTGTGTGTGTTTGTGCGTGTGTGAGTGTATGTGTATGAGTGTGTGTGTCCGTTCGGCTTGCAGAGATAAGAATACGGCCGTGGCAAGAAGGCCATGCTTGCTGTAAGGAGCGACTAATTGGTAGGAGTCGAGAGGTGAAGAGTGTATGTGTGTGTGCGTGTGTGCGTGTATGTGTGTTTGTGCGTGTGTGAGTGTGTGTGTATGAGTGTGTGTGTCCGTTCGGCTTGCAGAGATATGAATACGGCCGGGGCAAGAAGGCCCTGCCTCTCGTAAGAGGCGACTAACAGGTAGGGGTCGAGAGGTGAAGAGTGTATGTGTGTGTGTGTGTGAGTGTGTGTGTTTGTCCGTTCGGCTCGCAGAGATAAGATTACGGCCGTGGCAAGAAGGCCCTGCCTGTCTTAAGAGGCGGCTAATGGATAGGAGTCGAGAGGTGGAGAGTGTGTGCGTGTGCGTGTGCGTGTGCGTGTGCGTGGGTGCGTGTGTGTGCGTGTGTGCGTGTGTGTGTGTGAGTGTGTGTGTGTCCGTTCGGTTCGCAGAGATAAGAACACGGCCGTGGCAAGAAGTCCCTGAATGTCGTAAGAGGCGACTAATGGGTAGGAGTCGAGAGGTGAAGCGTGTATGTGTGTGTATGTGTGTGTGCGAGTGTGTGTGTGTGTGTCCGTTTGGCTCGCAGAGATAAGAACACGTCCGTAGCAATAGGAGTCGAGAGCTGGAGAGTGTGTGCGTGTACGTGTGCGTGCGTGTTTAAGTGTGTGTGTATGTGAGTGTGTGAGTGTGTGCGTGTGTGTGTGCGTGTGTGAGTATGTGTGTGTGTTAGTTCGGCTTGCAGAAATAAGAACACGGCTGAGGCAAGAAGGCCCTGCCTATCGTAAGAGGCGACTAATAGGTAGGAGTCGAGAGGTGAAAAGTGTATGTTTGTGTGCGTGTGTGCGTGTGTGTGTGCGTGTGTGAGTATGTGTGTGTGTCCGTTCGGCTTGCAGTGATAAGAACACGACCAAGGCAAGAAGGCCCTGCCCATCGTAAGAGAAGACTAATAGGTAGGAGTCGAGAGGTGAAGAATGTATGTGTGTGTGCGTGTGTGCGTTTTTGTGTGTGTGGGAGTGTATCTGTGTGTGCGTGTGTGCGTGCGTGTGTGTGTGTTTGTGAGTGTGTGTGTGTGTGTGTATGTGTGTGTGTCCCTTCGGCTTGCAGAGATAAGAAAACAGCCGTGGCAAGAAGGCGATGCAAATCGTACGGGGCGACTAATGGGTAGGAGTCGAGAGGTGAAGAGTGTGCGACTAATAAGTAGGAGTAGAGAGGTGAAGTGTGTATGTGTGTGGGTGCGTGTGTGCGTGTGTGTGTGCGTGTGTGAGTATGTGTGTGTGTCCGTTCGGCTTGCAGAAATAAGAACACGGCCGAGGCAAGAAGGCCCTGCCTGTCGTGAGAGACGACTAATAGGTAGAAGTCGAGAGGTGAAGAAAGTATGTGTGTGTGCGTATGTGCGTGTTTGTGTGTGTGAGTGTATGTGTGTGTGCGTGTGTGCGTGCGTGTGTACGTGTGTGTGTGTGAGTGTGTGTGTGTATGTGTGTGTCCGTTCGGCTTGCAGAGATAAGAACACGGCCGTGGCAAGAAGTCCCTGCCTGTCGTAAGAGGAGAATAATGGGTAGGAGTCGAGAGGTGAAGAGTGTGTGCGTGTGCGTGTGCGTGTGCGTGTGTGTGTGTGCGTGTGTGTGTGTGTCCGTTTGGCTTGCAGAGATAAGAACACGGCCGTGGCAAAAAGTCCCTGCCTGTCGTAAGAGGGGAATAATGGGTAGGAGTCGAGAGGTAAAGAGTGTATGTTTGTGTGCGTGTGTGCGTGTGTTTGTGTGTGTTTGAGTGTGTGTGTATGTGTGTGTGTCCGTTCGGCTTGCAGAGATAAGAATACGGCCGAGGCAAGAAGGCCCTGCCTGTCTTAAGAGGCGACTAATGGATAGGAGTCGAGAGGTGGAGAGTTTGTGCGTGTGCGTGTACGTGTGCGTGTGTGCGTGTGTGCCTGTGTGCGTGTGTTTGTGTGTGCGTGTGTGTGTGTGTGTGTCCGTTTTGCTTGCAGAAATAAAAACACGACTGAGGCAAGAAGGCCCTGCCTATCGTAAGAGGCGACTAATAGGTAGGAGTCGAGAGGTAAAGAGTGTATGTTTGTGTGCGTGTGTGCGTGTGTTTGTGCGTGTGTGAGTGTGTGTGTGTATGTGTGTGTGTCCGTTTGGCTTGCAGAGATAAGAATACGGCCGAGGCAAGAAGGCCCTGCCTGTCTTAAGAGGCGACTAATGGATAGGAGTCGAGAGGTGGAGAGTGTGTGCGTGTGCGTGTACGTGTGCGTGTGTGCGTGTGTGCCTGTGTGCGTGTGTTTCTGTGTGCGTGTGTGTATGTTTCCGTTCGGCTTGCAGAGAGAAGAACACGGCCGTGGCAAGAAGGCCCTGCCTGTCTTAAGAGGCGACTAATGAATAGGAGTCAATAGGTAGGAGTCGAGAGGTGAAGAGTGTATGTGTGTGTGTACGTGTGTGCGTGTGTGTGTGCGTGTGTGAGTATGTGTGTGTGTCCGTTCGGCTTGCAGAGATAATAACACGTCCGTGGCAAGAAGTCCCTGAATGTCGTAAGAGGCGACTAATGGGTAGGAGTCGAGAGGTTAAGAGTGTATGTGTATGTGTGTGTGTGCGTGTGTGGGTGTGTGTGTGTTTGTGCGTGTGTAAATATGTGTTTGTATGTATGTGTGTGTCCATTCGGTTCGCAGAGATTAGAATACGGCCGAGGCAAGAAGGCCCTGCCTCTTGTAAGGGGCGACTAATAGGTAGGAGTTGAGAGGTGAATAGTGTATGTGTATGTGTGTGCGTGTGTGGGTGTGTGTGTGTTTGTGCGTGTGTAAATGTGTGTGTGTGTGTATGTATGTGTGTGTCCATTCGGTTCGCAGAGATTAGAATACGGCCGAGGCAAGAAGGCCATGCCTGTCTTAAGAGGCGACTAATGGATAGGAGTCGAGAGGTGGAGAGTGTGTGCGTGTGCGTGTACGTTTGCGTGTGTGTGTGTGCGTGTGTGAGTGTGTGTGTATGTGTGTGAGACCGTCTGGCTTGCAGAGGTAAGAATACGGCTAAGGCAAGAAGACCCTGCCAGTTGTAATGGGCGACTAATAGGTAGGAGTCGAGAGGTGAAGAGTGTATGTGTGTGTGTGCGTGTGTGCGTGTTTGTGTGCGTGTGTGAGTATGTGTGTATGTCCGTTCGGCTTGCAGAGATAAGAACACGACCGTGGCAAGCAGTCCCTGCCTGTCGTAAGAGGAGAATAATGGGTAGGAGTCGAGAGGTGAAGAGTGTATGTGCGTGTGTGTGTGTGCGTGTGTGCGTGTGTGGGCGTGTGTGAGTGTGTGTGTATGTGTGTGTGTCCGTTTGGCTTGCAGAGATAAGAATACGGCCCAGGCCAGAAGGCCCTGACCCTCTTGTAAGGGTCGGCTAATAAGTAGGAGTCGAGAGGTGAAGAGTCTATGTGTGTGTGTGCGTGTGTGAGTGTGTGTGTGCGTGTGTGCGCGTGTGTGTGTTTGTGCGTGTGTGAGTGTATGTGTATGAGTGTGTGTGTCCGTTCGGCTTGAAGAGATAAGAATACGGCCGTGGCAAGAAGGCCATGCTTGCTGTAAGGAGCGACTAATTGGTAGGAGTCGAGAGGTGAAGAGTGTATGTGTGTGTGCGTGTGTGCGTGTATGTGTGTTTGTGCGTGTGTGAGTGTGTGTGTATAAGTGTGTGTGTCCGTTCGGCTTGCAGAGATATGAATACGACCGGGGCAAGAAGGCCCTGCCTCTCGTAAGAGGCGACTAAAAGGTAGGGGTCGCGAGGTGAAGAGTGTATGTGTGTGTGTGTGTTTGTGAGTGTGTGTGTTTGTCCGCTCGGCTCGCAGAGATAAGATTACGGCCGTGGCAAGAAGGCTTTGCCTGTCTTAAGAGGCGGCTAATGGATAGGAGTCGAGAGGTGGAGAGTGTGTGCGTGTACGTGTGCGTGCGTGTTTAAGTGTGTGTGTATGTGAGTGTGTTAGTGTGTGTGCGTGCGGTCGGCTCGCAGAGATAAGAACACAGCCGTGGCAAGGAGGCCCTGCCTGTCGTAAGAGGCGAGTAATAAGTAGGAGTCGAGAGGTGAAGAGTGTATGTGTGTGTATGTGTGTGTGCGTGTGCATGTGCGTGTGCGTGGGTGCGTGTGTGTGCGTGTGTGCGTGTGTGTGTGAGTGTGTGTGTGTCCGTTCGGCTTGCAGTGATAAGAACACGGCCGTGGCAAGAAGTCCCTGATTGTCGTAAGAGGAGACTAATGGGTAGGAGTCGAGATGTTAAGAGTGTATGTGTATGTGTGTGTGCATGTGTGGGTGTGTTTGTGTTTGTGCGTATGTAAATATGTGTGTGTATGTATGTGTGTGTCCATTCGGTTCGCAGAGATTAGAATACGGCCGAGGCAAGGAGGCCCTGCCCCTTGTAAGGGGCGACTAATAGGTAGGAGTTGAGAGGTGAATAGTGTATGTGTATGTGTGTGTGCGTGTGTGGGTGTGTGTGTGTTTGTGCGTGTGTAAATGTGTGTGTGTATGTATGTGTGTGTCCATTCGGTTCGCAGAGATTAGAATACGGCCGAGGCAAGAAGGCCATGCCTGCCGTAAGAGGCGACTAATGGGTAGGAGTCGAGAGGTGAAAAGTGTATTTGTGTGTGTGCGTATGTGTGCGTGTGTGCGTGCTTGTGTGTGTGAGTGTGTGTGTCCGGTCGGCTCGCAGAGATAAGAACACGGCCGTGGCAAGAAGTCCCTGCCTGTCGTAAGAGGCGACTAATGAATAGGAGTCGAGAGGTGAAGAGTGTATGTGTCTTTGTGTGTGTGCGTGTGTTTGTGCGTGTGTGAGTATGTGTGTGTATTTGTGTGTCTGTGTCCGTTTGGCTTGCAGAGATAAGAATACGGCCGAGGCAAGAAGGCCCTGCCTGTCTTAAGAGGCGACTAATGGATAGGAGTCGAGAGGTGGAGAGTTTGTGCGTGTGCGTGTACGTGTGCGTGTGTGCGTGTGTGCCTGTGTGCGTGTGTTTGTGTGTGCGTGTGTGTGTGTGTGTGTCCGTTTTGCTTGCAGAAATAAAAACACGACTGAGGCAAGAAGGCCCTGCCTATCGTAAGAGGCGACTAATAGGTAGGAGTCGAGAGGTAAAGAGTGTATGTTTGTGTGCGTGTGTGCGTGTGTTTGTGCGTGTGTGAGTGTGTGTGTGTATGTGTGTGTGTCCGTTTGGCTTGCAGAGATAAGAATACGGCCGAGGCAAGAAGGCCCTGCCTGTCTTAAGAGGCGACTAATGGATAGGAGTCGAGAGGTGGAGAGTGTGTGCGTGTGCGTGTACGTGTGCGTGTGTGCGTGTGTGCCTGTGTGCGTGTGTTTGTGTGTGCGTGTGTGTATGTTTCCGTTCGGCTTGCAGAGAGAAGAACACGGCCGTGGCAAGAAGGCCCTGCCTGTCTTAAGAGGCGACTAATGAATAGGAGTCAATAGGTAGGAGTCGAGAGGTGAAGAGTGTATGTGTGTGTGTACGTGTGTGCGTGTGTGTGTGCGTGTGTGAGTATGTGTGTGTGTTCGTTCGGCTTGCAGAGATAATAACACGTCCGTGGCAAGAAGTCCCTGAATGTCGTAAGAGGCGACTAATGGGTAGGAGTCGAGAGGTGGAGAGTGTGTGCGTGTGCGTGTACGTTTGCGTGTGTGTGTGTGCGTGTGTGAGTGTGTGTGTATGTGTGTGAGACCGTCTGGCTTGCAGAGGTAAGAATACGGCTAAGGCAAGAAGACCCTGCCAGTTGTAATGGGCGACTAATAGGTAGGAGTCGAGAGGTGAAGAGTGTATGTGTGTGTGTGCGTGTGTGCGTGTTTGTGTGCGTGTGTGAGTATGTGTGTATGTCCGTTCGGCTTGCAGAGATAAGAACACGACCGTGGCAAGCAGTCCCTGCCTGTCGTAAGAGGAGAATAATGGGTAGGAGTCGAGAGGTGAAGAGTGTATGTGCGTGTGTGTGTGTGCGTGTGTGCGTGTGTGGGCGTGTGTGAGTGTGTGTGTATGTGTGTGTGTCCGTTTGGCTTGCAGAGATAAGAATACGGCCCAGGCCAGAAGGCCCTGACCCTCTTGTAAGGGTCGGCTAATAAGTAGGAGTCGAGAGGTGAAGAGTCTATGTGTGTGTGTGCGTGTGTGAGTGTGTGTGTGCGTGTGTGCGCGTGTGTGTGTTTGTGCGTGTGTGAGTGTATGTGTATGAGTGTGTGTGTCCGTTCGGCTTGAAGAGATAAGAATACGGCCGTGGCAAGAAGGCCATGCTTGCTGTAAGGAGCGACTAATTGGTAGGAGTCGAGAGGTGAAGAGTGTATGTGTGTGTGCGTGTGTGCGTGTATGTGTGTTTGTGCGTGTGTGAGTGTGTGTGTATAAGTGTGTGTGTCCGTTCGGCTTGCAGAGATATGAATACGGCCGGGGCAAGAAGGCCCTGCCTCTCGTAAGAGGCGACTAAAAGGTAGGGGTCGCGAGGTGAAGAGTGTATGTGTGTGTGTGTGTTTGTGAGTGTGTGTGTTTGTCCGCTCGGCTCGCAGAGATAAGATTACGGCCGTGGCAAGAAGGCTTTGCCTGTCTTAAGAGGCGGCTAATGGATAGGAGTCGAGAGGTGGAGAGTGTGTGCGTGTACGTGTGCGTGCGTGTTTAAGTGTGTGTGTATGTGAGTGTGTTAGTGTGTGTGCGTGCGGTCGGCTCGCAGAGATAAGAACACAGCCGTGGCAAGGAGGCCCTGCCTGTCGTAAGAGGCGAGTAATAAGTAGGAGTCGAGAGGTGAAGAGTGTATGTGTGTGTATGTGTGTGTGCGTGTGCATGTGCGTGTGCGTGGGTGCGTGTGTGTGCGTGTGTGCGTGTGTGTGTGAGTGTGTGTGTGTCCGTTCGGCTTGCAGTGATAAGAACACGGCCGTGGCAAGAAGTCCCTGATTGTCGTAAGAGGAGACTAATGGGTAGGAGTCGAGATGTTAAGAGTGTATGTGTATGTGTGTGTGCATGTGTGGGTGTGTTTGTGTTTGTGTTTGTGCGTATGTAAATATGTGTGTGTATGTATGTGTGTGTCCATTCGGTTCGCAGAGATTAGAATACGGCCGAGGCAAGGAGGCCCTGCCCCTTGTAAGGGGCGACTAATAGGTAGGAGTTGAGAGGTGAATAGTGTATGTGTATGTGTGTGTGCGTGTGTGGGTGTGTGTGTGTTTGTGCGTATGTAAATGTGTGTGTGTATGTATGTGTGTGTCCATTCGGTTCGCAGAGATTAGAATACGGCCGAGGCAAGAAGGCCATGCCTGCCGTAAGAGGCGACTAATGGGTAGGAGTCGAGAGGTGAAAAGTGTATTTGTGTGTGTGCGTATGTGTGCGTGTGTGCGTGCTTGTGTGTGTGAGTGTGTGTGTCCGGTCGGCTCGCAGAGATAAGAACACGGCCGTGGCAAGAAGTCCCTGCCTGTCGTAAGAGGCGACTAATGAATAGGAGTCGAGAGGTGAAGAGTGTATGTGTCTTTGTGTGTGTGCGTGTGTTTGTGCGTGTGTGAGTATGTGTGTGTATTTGTGTGTCTGTGTCCGTTTGGCTTGCAGAGATAAGAATACGGCCGAGGCAAGAAGGCCCTGCCTGTCTTAAGAGGCGACTAATGGATAGGAGTCGAGAGGTGGAGAGTGTGTGCGTGTGCGTGTACGTGTGCGTGTGTGTGTGCGTGTGTGAGTGTGTGTGTATATGTGTGAGTCCGTCTGGCTTGCAGAGGTAAGAATACGGCCAAGGCAAGAAGACCCTGCCAGTTGTAAGGGGCGACTAATAGGTAGGAGTCGAGAGGTGAAGAGTGTATGTGTGTGTGCGTGTGTGCGTGTGTGTGTGCGTGTGTGAGTGTGTGTGTGTGTCCGTTCGGCTTGCAGAGATAAGAACACGGCCGTGGCAAGAAGTCCCTGCCTGTCGTAAGAGGAGAATAATGGGTAGGAGTCGATAGGTGAAGAATGTATGTGTGTGTGTGTGCGTGTGTGCGTGTGTTGGCGTGTGTGAGTGTGTGTGTATGTGTGTGTGTCCGTTTGGCTTGCAGAGATAAGAATACGGCCGAGGCCAGAAGGCCCTGCCTCTTGTAAGGGTCGACTAATAAGTAGGAGTCGAGAGGTGAAGAGTGTATGTGTGTGTGTGCGTGTGTGCGTGTGTGTGTGTGCGTGTGTGAGTATGTGTGTGTGTGTGTTAGTTTGGCTTGCAGAGATGAGAACACGACCGCGGCAAGAAGGCCCTGCTTATCGTAAGAGGCGACTAAAAGGTAGGAGTCGAGAGGTGAAGAGTGTATGTGTGTGTGCGTGTGTGCGTGTGTGTGTGTTTGTGCGTGTGTGAGTGTATGTGTATGAGTGTGTGTGTCCGTTCGGCTTGCAGAGATAAGAATACGGCCGTGGCAAGAAGGCCATGCTTGCTGTAAGGAGCGACTAATTGGTAGGAGTCGAGAGGTGAAGAGTGTATGTGTGTGTGCGTGTGTGCGTGTATGTGTGTTTGTGCGTGTGTGAGTGTGTGTGTATGAGTGTGTGTGTCCGTTCAGCTTGCAGAGATATGAATACGGCCGGGGCAAGAAGGCCCTGCCTCTCGTAAGAGGCGACTAAAAGGTAGGGGTCGAGAGGTGAAGAGTGTATGTGTGTGTGTGTGAGTGTGTGTGTTTGTCCGTTCGGCTCGCAGAGATAAGATTACGGCCGTGGCAAGAAGGCCCTGCCTGTCTTAAGAGGCGGCTAATGGATAGGAGTCGAGAGGTGGAGAGTGTGTGCGTGTGCGTGTGCGTGTGCGTGTGTGTGTGTGTGAGTGTGTGTGTGTCCGTTCGGCTCGCAGAGATAAGAACACGGCCGTGGCAAGAAGTCCCTGAATGTCGTAAGAGGCGACTAATGGGTAGGAGTCGAGAGGTGAAGCGTGTATGTGTGTGTATGTGTGTGTGCGAGTGTGTGTGTGTGTGTGTGTCCGTTTGGCTCGCAGAGATAAGAACACGTCCGTAGCAAGAAGGCCCTGCCTGTCGTAAGAGGCGACTAATAGGTAGGAGTCGAGAGGTGAAGAATGTATGTGTGTGTGCGTGTGGGCGTGTTTGTGTGTGTCTGAGTGTATGTGGGTGTGTGTGTGTGTGCGTGTGTGTGTGTATTTGTAAGTGTGTGTGTATGTATGTGTGTGTGTCCCTTCGGCTCGCACAGATAAGAAAACAGCCGTGGCAAGAAAGCGATGTAAATCGTACGGGGCGACTAATGGATAGGAGTCGAGAGGCGAAGAGTGGGCGACTAATAAGTAGGAGTCGAGAGGTGAAAAGTGTATGTGTGTGTGCGTGTGTGCGTGTGTGTGTGCGTGTGTGAGTATGTGTGTGTGTTAGTTCGACTTGCAGAGATAAGAACACGACCGAGGCAAGAAGGCCCTGCCTATCGTAAGAGGCGACTAATAGATAGGAGTCGTGAGGTGAAGAGCGTATGGTTGTGTGCGTGTGTGCGTGTGTGTGTGCGTGTGTGAGTATGTGTGTGTGTGTGTGTCCGTTCGGCTCGCAGAGGTAAGAACACAGCCGTGGCAAGAAGGCCCTGCCTGTCGTAAGAGGCGAGTAATAAGTAGGAGTCGAGAGGTGAAGAGTGTATGTGTGTGTGTGCTTGTGTTCGTGTGTGTGTGCGTGTGTGAGTATGTGTGTGTGTTAGTTCGGCTTTGCAGAAATAAGAACACGACCGAGTCAAGAAGGCCCTGCCTCTTTTAAGGGGCGACTAATAGGTAGGAGTTGAGAGGTGAATAGTGTATGTGTATGTGTGTGCGTGTGTGGGTGTGTGTGTATGTGCGTGTGTAAATGTGTGTGTGTGTGTGTATGTATGTGTGTGTCCATTCGGTTCGCAGAGATTAGAATACGGCCGAGGCAAGAAGGCCATCCCTGTCGTAAGAGGCGACTAATGGGTAGGAGTCGAGAGGTGAAAAGTGTATTTGTGTGTGTGCGTGTGTGTGCGTGTGTGCGTGCTTGTGTGTGTGAGTGTGTGTGTCCGAGTCGAGAGGTGACGAGTGTATGTGTCTTTGTGTGTGTGCGTGTGTTTGTGCGTGTGTGAGTATGTGTGTGTATTTGTGTGTGTGTGTCCGTTTGGCTTGCAGAGATAAGAATACGGCCGAGGCAAGAAGGCCCTGCCTGTCTTAAGAGGCGACTAATGGATAGGAGTCGAGAGGTGGAGAGTGTGTGCGTGTGCGTGTACGTTTGCGTGTGTGTGTGTGCGTGTGTGAGTGTGTGTGTATGTGTGTGAGACCGTCTGGCTTGCAGAGGTAAGAATACGGCTAAGGCAAGAAGACCCTGCCAGTTGTAATGGGCGACTAATAGGTAGGAGTCGAGAGGTGAAGAGTGTATCTGTGTGTGTGTGCGTGTGTGAGTATGTGTGTGTGTCCGTTCGGCTTGCAGAGATAAGAACACGACCGAGGCAAGAAGGCCCTGCCTATCGTAAGAGGCGACTAATAGATAGGTGTCGTGAGGTGAAGAGCGTATGGTTGTGTGCGTGTGTGCATGTGTGTGTGCGTGTGTGAGTATGTGTGTGTGTGTGTGTCCGTTCGGCTCGCAGAGGTAAGAACACAGCCGTGGCAAGAAGGCTTTGCCTGTCGTAAGAGGCGAGTAATAAGTAGGAGTCGAGAGGTGAAGAGTGTATGTGTGTGTGTGCTTGTGTTCGTGTGTGTGTGCGTGTGTGAGTATGTGTGTGTGTTAGTTCGGCTTTGCAGAAATAAGAACACGACCGAGGCAAGAAGGCCCTGCCTATCGTAAGAGGCGACTAATAGGTAGGAGTCGAGAGGTGAAGAGTGTATGTTTGTGTGTGTGTGTGCGTCTGTGTGTGCGTGTGTGAGTATGTGTGTGTGTCCGTTCGGCTTGCAATGATAAGATCACGACCAAGGCAAGAAGGCCCTGCCCATCGTAAGAGAAGACTAATAGGTAGGAGTCGAGAGGTGAAGAATGTATGTGTGTGTGCGTGTGTGCGTTTTTGTGTGTGTGGGAGTGTATGTGTGTGTGCGTGTGTGCGTGCGTGTGTGTGTGTGTGTTTGTGAGTGTGTGTGTGTGTGTATGTGTGTGTGTCCCTTCGGCTTGCAGAGATAAGAAAACAGCCGTGGCAAGAAGGCGATGCAAATCGTACGGGGCGACTAATGGGTAGGAGTCGAGAGGTGAAGAGTGTGCGACTAATAAGTAGGAGTCGAGAGGTGAAGTGTGTATGTGTGTGGGTGCGTGTGTGCGTGTGTGTGTGCGTGTGTGAGTATGTGTGTGTGTCCGTTCGGCTTGCAGAGATAAGAACACGGCCGAGGCAAGAAGGCCCTGCCTGTCGTGAGAGACGACTAATAGGTAGAAGTCGAGAGATGAAGAAAGTATGTGTGTGTGCGTATGTGCGTGTTTGTGTGTGTGAGTGTATGTTTGTGTGCGTGTGTGCGTGCGTGTGTACGTGTGTGTGTGTGAGTGTGTGTGTGTATGTGTGTGTCCGTTCGGCTTGCAGAGATAAGATTACGGCCGTGGCAAGAAGTCCCTGCCTGTCGTAAGAGGAGAATAATGGGTAGGAGTCGAGAGGTAAAGAGTGTGTGCGTGTGCGTGTGCGTGTGCGTGTGTGTGTGCGTGTGTGTGTGTGTCCGTTTGGCTTGCAGAGATAAGAACACGGCCGTGGCAAGAAGTCCCTGCCTGTCGTAAGAGGAGAATAATGGGTAGGAGTCGAGAGGTGAAGAGTGTGTGCGTGTGCGTGTGCGTGTGCGTGTGCGTGTGTGTGTGTGCGTGTGTGTGTGTCCGTTTGGCTTGCAGAGATAAGAACACGGCCGTGGCAAAAAGTCCCTGCCTGTCGTAAGAGGGGAATAATGGGTAGGAGTCGAGAGGTAAAGAGTGTATGTTTGTGTGCGTGTGTTTGTGCGTGTTTGAGTGTGTGTGTGTATGTGTGTGTGTCCGTTTGGCTTTCAGAGATAAGAATACGGCCGAGGCAAGAAGGCCTGCCTGTCTTAAGAGGCGACTAATGGATAGGAGTCGAGAGGTGGAGAGTTTGTGCGTGTGCGTGTACGTGTGCGTGTGTGCGTGTGTGCCTGTGTGCGTGTGTTTGTGTGTGCGTGTGTGTGTGTGTCCGTTTTGCTTGCAGAAATAAGAACACGACTGAGGCAAGAAGGCCCTGCCTATCGTAAGAGGCGACTAATAGGTAGGAGTCGAGAGGTAAAGAGTGTATGTTTGTGTGCGTGTGTGCGTGTGTTTGTGCGTGTGTGAGTGTGTGTGTGTATGTGTGTGTGTCCGTTTGGCTTGCAGAGATAAGAATACGGCCGAGGCAAGAAGGCCCTGCCTGTCTTAAGAGGCGACTAATGTATAGGAGTCGAGAGGTGGAGAGTGTGTGCGTGTGCGTGTACGTGTCCGTGTGTGCGTGTGTGCCTGTGTGCGTGTGTTTGTGTGTGCGTGTGTGTGTGTGTCCGTTCGGCTTGCAGAGAGAAGAACACGGCCGTGGCAAGAAGGCCCTGCCTGTCTTAAGAGGCGACTAATGGATAGGAGTCAATAGGTAGGAGTCGAGAGGTGAAGAGTGTATGTGTGTGTGTACGTGTGTGCGTGTGTGTGTGCGTGTGTGAGTATGTGTGTGTGTCCGTTCGGCTTGCAGAGATAATAACACGTCCGTGGCAAGAAGTCCCTGAATGTCGTAAGAGGCGACTAATGGGTAGGAGTCGAGAGGTTAAGAGTGTATGTGTGTGTGCGTGTGTGGGTGTGTGTGTGTT
>NW_027311945.1:30000-52500 GCF_040954645.1 Diabrotica undecimpunctata | reverse complement strand
AGAAGGCCCTGCCTGTCGTAAGAGGCGACTAATAGGTAGGAGTCGAGAGGTGAAGAATGTATGTGTGTGTGCGTGTGTGCGTGTTTGTGTGTGTGTGAGTGTATGTGTGTGTGCGTGTGTGCGTGCGTGTGTGTGTATGTGTTTGTGAGTGTGTGTGTGTGTGTATGTGTGTGTGTCTTCGGCTTGCAGAGATAAGTAAACAGCCGTGGCAAGAAGGCGATGCAAATCGTACGGGGCGACTAATGGGTAGGAGTCGAGAGGTGAAGAGTGGGCGACTAATAGGTAGGAGTCGAGAGGTGAAGAGTGTATGTGTGTGGGTGCGTGTGTGCGTGTGTGTGTACGTGTGTGAGTATGTGTGTGTGTCCGTTCGGCTTGCAGAGATAAGAACACGGCCGAGGCAAGAAGGCCCTGCCTGTCGTGAGAGACGACTAATATGTAGGAGTCGAGAGGTGAAGAATGTATGTGTGTGTGCGTGTGTGAGTGTTTGTGTGTGCGTGAGTGTATGTGTGTGTGCGTGTAAGTAGCGTGTGTGCGTGCTTGTCTGTGTGAGTGTGTGTGTGTGTCCGTTCGGCTCGCAGAGATAAGAATGCGTTCGTGGCAAGAAGGCCCTGCCTGTCTTAAGAGGCGACTAATGGATAGAAGTCGAGAGGTGGAGAGTGTGTGCGTGTGCGTGTGCGTTTGCGTGGGTGCGTTTGTGCCTGTGTGCGTGTGTTTGTGTGTCCGTGTGTGTGTGTGTCCGGTCGGCTCGCTGAAATGAGAACACAACCGTGGCAAGAGGGCCCTGCCTGTCGTAAGAGGCGACTAATGGGTAGGAGTCGAGAGGTGAAGAGGGTATGTGTGCGTGCGTGTGTGCGTGTGTGTGTGTGTGAGTGTGTGTGTACGTATGTGTGTGTCCGTTCGGCTCGCAGAGATAAGAATGCGTTCGTGGCAAGAAGGCCCTGCCTGTCTTAAGAGGCGACTAATGGATAGGAGTCGAGAGGTGGAGAGTGTGTGCGTGTGCGTTTGCGTGTGTGCGTTTGTGCCTGTGTGCGTGTGTTTGTGTGTGCGTGTATGGGTGTGTCCCGTCGGCTCGCTGAAATGAGAACACGGCCGTGGCAAGAGGTCCCTGCCTGTCGTAAGAGGAGAATAATGGGTAGAAGTCGAGAGGTGAATAGTGTATGTGTGCTTGCGTGTGTGTGTTTGTGTGTGAGTGTGTGTGTGTCCGTTCGGCTCGCAGAGATAAGAATGCGTTCGTGGCAAGAAGGCCCTGCCTGTCTTAAGAGGCGACTAATGGATAGGAGTCGAGAGGTGGAGAGTGTGTGCGTGTGCGTTTGCGTGTGTGCGTTTGTGCCTGTGTGCGTGTGTTTGTGTGTGCTTGTGTGGGTGTGTGAGTGTGTGTGAGTGTGTGTGTGCGGTCGGCCCGCAGAGATAAGAACACAGCCGTGGCAAGAAGGCCCTGCCTGTCGTAAGAGGCGACTAATAGGTAGGAGGTGAGAGGTGAAGAGTGTATGTTTGGGTGCGTGTGTGCGTGTGTGTGTGCGTGTGTGAGTATGTGTGTGTGTCCCTTCGGCTCGCAGAGATAAGAAAACAGCCGTGGCAAGAAAGCGATGCAAATCGTACGGGGCGACTAATGGATAGGAGTCGAGAGGCGAAGAGTGGGCGACTAATAAGTAGGAGTCGAGAGGTGAAAAGTGTATGTGTGTGTGCGTGTGTGCGTGTGTGTGTGCGTGTGTGAGTATGTGTGTGTGTTAGTTCGGCTTGCAGAGATAAAAACACGACCGAGGCAAGAAGGCCCTGCCTATCGTAAGAGGCGACTAATAGGTAGGAGTCGAGAGGTGAAGAGTGTATGTTTGTGTGCGTGTGTGCGTGTGTGTGTGCGTGTGTGAGTATGTGTGTGTGTCCGTTCGGCTCGCAGAGGTAAGAACACAGCCGTGGCAAGAAGGCCCTGCCTGTCGTAAGAGGCGAGTAATAAGTGGGAGTCGAGAGGTGAAGAGTGTATGTGTGTGTGTGCGTGTGTGCGTGTGTGTGTGCGTGTGTGAGTATGTGTGTGTGTTAGTTCGGCTTGCAGAAATAAGAACACGACCGAGGCAGGAAGGCCCTGCCTATCGTAAGAGGCGACTAATAGGTAGGAGTCGAGAGGTGAAGAGTGTATGTTTGTGTGCGTGTGTGCGTGTGTGTGTGCGTGTGTGAGTATGTGTGTGTGTCCGTTCGGCTTGCAGTGATAAGAACACGGCCAAGGCAAGAAGGCCCTGCCTATCGTGAGAGGCGAGTAATAGGTAGGAGTCGAGAGGTGAAGAATGTATGTGTGTGTGCGTGTGTGCGTGTTGTATGTGTGTGAGTGTACGTGTGTGCGTGCGTGTGTGTGTGTGTGTTTGTGAGTGTGTGTGTGTGTACGTGTGTGTGTCCCTTCGGCTTGCAGAAATAAGAAAACAGCCGTGGCAAGAAGGCGATGCAAATCGTACGGGGCGACTAATGGGTAGGAGTCGAGAGGTGAAGAGTGGGCGTGTGTGTGTGCGTGTGTGAGTATGTGTGTGTGTCCGTTCGGCTTGCAGAGATAAGAACACGGCCAAGGCAAGAAGGCCCTGCCTGTCGTAAGAGACGAATAATAGGTAGGAGTCGAGAGGTGAAGAGTGTATGTGTGTGTGTGTGTGTGCGTACGTGTGTGAGAGTGTGTGTGAATGTGTGTGTGTGTCCGGTCGGCTCACAGAGATGAGAACACGGCCGTGGCAAGAAGGCTCTGCCTGACGTAAGAGGCGACTAATGGGTAGGAGTCGAGAGGTGGAGAGTGTGTGCGTGTGCGTGTGCGTGTGCGTGTGTGTGTGTGTGTGCGTGTGTGTGTGTGTGTGTCCGTTCGGCTTGCAGAGATAAGAACACGGCCGTGGCTAGAAGTCCCTGCCTGTCGTAAGAGGCGACTAATGAATGGGAGTCGAGAGGTGAAGAGTGTATGTGTGTGTGTGTGCGTGTGTTCGTACGTGTGAGTGTGTGTGTGAATGTGTGTGTGTCAGTGTGTGTGTGTCCGTGCGGCTCGCAGAGATTAGAATACGGCCGAGGCAATAAGTCCATGCCTGTCGTAAGATGCGACTAATGGGTAGGAGTCGAGAGGTGAAGAGTGTATTTTATGTGTGTGCGTGTGTGCGTGTGTGTGTGCGTGTGTGCGTGTGTGTGTGTGTGAGTGTGTGTGTGTCCGTTCGGCTCGCAGAGATAAGAACACGGCCGTGGCAAGAAGTCCCTGCCTGTCGTAAGAGGCGACTAATGAATGGGAGTCGAGAGGTGAAGAGTGTATGTGTCTTTGTGTGTGTGCGTGTGTTTGTGCGTGTGTGAGTATGTGTGTGTATGTGTGTGTGTGTGTCCGTTTGGCTTGCAGAGATAAGAATACGGCCGAAGCAAGAAGGCCCTGCCTGTCTTAAGAGGCGACTAATGGATATTATTCGAGAGGTGGAGGGTGTGTGCGTGTGCGTGTACGTGTGCGTGTGTGCGTGTGTGCCTGTGTGCGTGTGTTTGTGTGTGAGTGTGTGTGTGTCCGTTCGGCTCGCAGAGGTAAGAACACGGCCGTGGCAAGAAGTCCCTGCCTGTCGTAAGAGGCGACTAATGAATGGGAGTCGAGAGGTGAAGAGTGTATGTGTCTTTGTGTGTGTGCGTGTGTTTGTGCGTGTGTGAGTATGTATGTGTATGTGTGTGTGTGTGTCCGTTTGGCTCGCAGAGATAAGAATACGTCCGTGGCAAGAAGGCCCTGCCTGTCTTAAGAGGCGACTAATTGATAGGAATCGAGAGGTGGAGAATGTGTGCGTGTGCGTGTGTGCGTGTGTGCCTGTGTGCGTGTGTTTGTGTGTGCCTGTGTGTGTGTCCGTTTGGCTTGCAGAGATAAGAACACGGCCGTGGCAAGAAGTCACTGCCTGTCGTAAGAGGCGACTAATGGGTAGGAGTGGAGAGGTGAAGAGGGTACGTGAGTGTGTGCGTGTGTGGGTGTGTGTGTGTTTGTGCGTGTGTAAGTGTGTGTGTGTGTATGTTTGTGTGTGCCTATTCGGCTCGCAGAGATTAGAATACGGCCGAGGCAAGAAGGCCATGCCTGTCGTAAGAGGCGACTAATGGGTAGGAGTCGAGAGGTGAAGAGCGTATTTGTGTGTGTGTGTGTACGTGCGTGTGTGTGTGAGTGTGTGTGTGTCCGTTCGGCCCTCAGAGATAAGAATACGGCCGAGGCAAGAAGGCCCTGCCTGTCGTAAGTGGCGACTAATTGGTAGGAGTCGAGAGGTGAAGAGTGTATGTGTGTGTGTGCGTGTGTGTGCGTGTGTAAGTGTGTGTGTATGTGTGTGTGTCTGTTTGGCTTGCAGAGATAAGAATACGGCCGAGGCAAGAAGGCCCTCTCTCTTGTAAGGGGCGACTAATAGGTAGGAGTCGAAAGGTGAATAGTGTATGTGTGTGTGTGTGTGCGTGTGTGGGTGTGTGTGTGTTTGTGCGTGTGTAAGTGAGTGTGTGTATGTATGTGTGTGACCATTCGGCTCGCAGAGATTAGAATACGGCCGAGGCAAGAAGGCCATGCCTGTCGTAAGAGGCAACTAATGGGTAAGAGTCGAGAGGTGAAAAGTGTTTTTGTGTGTGTGCGTGTGTGTGCGTGTGTGCGTGCTTGTGTGTGTGAGTGTGTATGTGTCCGTTCGGCTTGCAGAGATAAGAATACGGCCGAGGCGAGAATGCCCTGCCTGTCGTAAGTGGGGAGTAATTGGTAGGAGTCGAGAGGTGAAGAGTGTATGTGTGTAAGTGCGTGTGTGCGTGTGTGTGCGTGTGTGAGTGTGTGTGTGTGTGTCCGGTCGGCTCGCAGAGATAAGAACACGGCCGTGGCAAGAAGGCCCTGCCTGTCGTAAGAGGCGACTAATGGGTAGGAGTCGAGAGGTGAAGAGTGTATGCGTGTGTGTGCGTGTGTGTGTGCGTGTGTGAGTGTGTGTGTCCGGTCGGCTCGCAGTGATAAGGACACGTCCGTGCCAAGAAGGCCCTGCCTGTCGTAAGCGGCGACTAATGCGTAGGAGTCGAGAGGTGAAGAGTGTATGTGTATGTGTGTGCGTGTGTGCGTGTGTGTGTGCGTGTGTGAGTGTGTGTGTCCGGTCGGCTCGCAGTGATAAGGACACGTCCGTGCCAAGAAGGCCATGCCTGTCTTAAGCGGCGACTAATGCGTAGGAGTCGAGAGGTGAAGAGTGTATGTGTGTAAGTGCGTGTGTGCGTGTGTGTGCGTGTGTGAGTGTGTGAGTGTGTGTGTGTGTCCGGTCGGCTCGCAGAGATAAGAACACGGCCGTGGCAAGAAGGCCCTGCCTGTCGTAAGAGGCGACCAATGGGTAGGAGTCGGGAGGTGAAGAGTGTATGTGTGTGTGAGTGTGCGTGTGTGCGTGTGTACGTGTGTGTGCGTGTGTAAGTGTGTGTGTATTTGTGTGTGTGAGTGTGTGTGTCCGGTCGGCTCGCAGAGATAAGAACACGGCCGTGGCAAGAAGGCCCTGTCTGTCGTAAGAGGCGACTAATAGGTAGGAGTCAAGAGGTGAAGAGTGTATGTGTGTAAGTGCGTGTGTGCGTGTGTGTGCGTGTGTGCGTGTGTGTGCGTGTGTGAGTGTGTGTGTGTGTCCGGTCGGCTCGCAGAGATAAGAACACGGCCGTGGCAAGAAGGCCCTGCCTGTCGTAAAAGGCGACTAATGGGTAGGAGTCGAGTGGTGAAGCGTGTATGTGTGTGTGTGTGTATGTGTGCAAGTGTGTGTGTGTGTCCGTTCGGCTTGCAGAGATAAGAGCACGACCGAGGCAAGAAGGCCCTGCCTATCGTAAGAGGCGACTAATAGGTATTAGTCAAGAGGTGAAGAGTGTATGTGTGTGTGTGCGTGTGTGCGTGTGTGTGTGAGTATGTGTGTGTATGTGTGTGTGTGTGTATGTGTGTGTGTATGTGTGTGTGTATCCCTTCGGCTCGCAGAGATAAGAATACATCCGTGGCAAGAAGGCCATGCTTGCTGTAAGGAGCGACTAATGGGTAGGAGGTGAGAGGTGAAGAGTGTATGTGTGTGTGTGTGTATGTGTGCAAGTGTGTGTGTGTGTCCGTTCGGCTCGCAGAGATAGGTATACGTCCGTGGCAAGAAGGCCCTGCCTGTCTTAAGAAGCGACTAATGGATAGGAGTCGAGAAGTGGAGAGTGTGTGCGTGTGCGTGTGCGTGTGTGTGCGTGTGTAAGTGTGTGTATGTGTGTGTGTCTGTTTGGCTTGCAGAGATAAGAATACGGCCGGGGCAAGAAGGCCCTGCCTTTTGTAATGGGCGACTAATAAGTAGGAGTCGAGAGGTGAAGAGTGTATGTGTGTGTGTGTGCGTATGTGCGTGTGTGTGTGCGTGTGTGAGTATGTGTGTGTGTTAGTTCGGCTTGCAGAAATAAGAACACGACCGAGGCAAGGAGGCCCTGCCTATCGTAAGAGGCGACTAATAGGTAGGAGTCGAGAGGTGAAGAGTGTATGTGTGTGTGTGTGAGTGTGTGTGTTTGTCCGTTCGGCTCGCAGAGATAAGATTACGGCCGTGGCAAGAAGGCCCTGCCTGTCTTAAGAGGCGGCTAATGGATAGGAGTCGAGAGGTGGAGAGTGTGTGCGTGTGCGTGTGCGTGTGCGTGTGTGTGTCCGTTTGGCTCGCAGAGATAAGAACACGTCCGTAGCAAGAAGGCCCTGCCTGTCGTAAGAGGCGACTAATAGGTAGGAGTCGAGAGGTGAAGAATGTATGTGTGTGTGCGTGTGGGCGTGTTTGTGTGTGTCTGAGTGTATGTGGGTGTGTGTGTGTGTGTGCGTGTGTGTGTGTATTTGTAAGTGTGTGTGTATGTATGTGTGTGTGTCCCTTCGGCTCGCACAGATAAGAAAACAGCCGTGGCAAGAAAGCGATGTAAATCGTACGGGGCGACTAATGGATAGGAGTCGAGAGGCGAAGAGTGGGCGACTAATAAGTAGGAGTCGAGAGGTGAAAAGTGTATGTGTGTGTGCGTGTGTGCGTGTGTGTGTGCGTGTGTGAGTATGTGTGTGTGTTAGTTTGACTTGCAGAGATAAGAACACGACCGAGGCAAGAAGGCCCTGCCTATCGTAAGAGGCGACTAATAGATAGGAGTCGTGAGGTGAAGAGCGTATGGTTGTGTGCGTGTGTGCGTGTGTGTGTGCGTGTGTGAGTATGTGTGTGTGTGTGTCCGTTCGGCTCGCAGAGGTAAGAACACAGCCGTGGCAAGAAGGCCCTGCCTGTCGTAAGAGGCGAGTAATAAGTAGGAGTCGAGAGGTGAAGAGTGTATGTGTGTGTGTGCTTGTGTTCGTGTGTGTGTGCGTGTGTGAGTATGTGTGTGTGTTAGTTCGGCTTTGCAGAAATAAGAACACGACCGAGTCAAGAAGGCCCTGCCTCTTTTAAGGGGCGACTAATAGGTAGGAGTTGAGAGGTGAATAGTGTATGTGTATGTGTGTGCGTGTGTGGGTGTGTGTGTGTATGTGCGTGTGTAAATGTGTGTGTGTGTGTGTATGTATGTGTGTGTCCATTCGGTTCGCAGAGATTAGAATACGGCCGAGGCAAGAAGGCCATCCCTGTCGTAAGAGGCGACTAATGGGTAGGAGTCGAGAGGTGAAAAGTGTATTTGTGTGTGTGCGTGTGTGTGCGTGTGTGCGTGCTTGTGTGTGTGAGTGTGTGTGTCCGAGTCGAGAGGTGACGAGTGTATGTGTCTTTGTGTGTGTGCGTGTGTTTGTGCGTGTGTGAGTATGTGTGTGTATTTGTGTGTGTGTGTCCGTTTGGCTTGCAGAGATAAGAATACGGCCGAGGCAAGAAGGCCCTGCCTGTCTTAAGAGGCGACTAATGGATAGGAGTCGAGAGGTGGAGAGTGTGTGCGTGTGCGTGTACGTTTGCGTGTGTGTGTGTGCGTGTGTGAGTGTGTGTGTATGTGTGTGAGACCGTCTGGCTTGCAGAGGTAAGAATACGGCTAAGGCAAGAAGACCCTGCCAGTTGTAATGGGCGACTAATAGGTAGGAGTCGAGAGGTGAAGAGTGTATCTGTGTGTGTGTGCGTGTGTGAGTATGTGTGTGTGTCCGTTCGGCTTGCAGAGATAAGAACACGACCGAGGCAAGAAGGCCCTGCCTATCGTAAGAGGCGACTAATAGATAGGTGTCGTGAGGTGAAGAGCGTATGGTTGTGTGCGTGTGTGCGTGTGTGTGTGCGTGTGTGAGTATGTGTGTGTGTGTGTCCGTTCGGCTCGCAGAGGTAAGAACACAGCCGTGGCAAGAAGGCTTTGCCTGTCGTAAGAGGCGAGTAATAAGTAGGAGTCGAGAGGTGAAGAGTGTATGTGTGTGTGTGCTTGTGTTCGTGTGTGTGTGCGTGTGTGAGTATGTGTGTGTGTTAGTTCGGCTTTGCAGAAATAAGAACACGACCGAGGCAAGAAGGCCCTGCCTATCGTAAGAGGCGACTAATAGGTAGGAGTCGAGAGGTGAAGAGTGTATGTTTGTGTGTGTGTGTGCGTCTGTGTGTGCGTGTGTGAGTATGTGTGTGTGTCCGTTCGGCTTGCAATGATAAGATCACGACCAAGGCAAGAAGGCCCTGCCCATCGTAAGAGAAGACTAATAGGTAGGAGTCGAGAGGTGAAGAATGTATGTGTGTGTGCGTGTGTGCGTTTTTGTGTGTGTGGGAGTGTATGTGGGTGTGTGTGTGTGTGCGTGTGTGTGTGTATTTGTAAGTGTGTGTGTATGTATGTGTGTGTGTCCCTTCGGCTCGCACAGATAAGAAAACAGCCGTGGCAAGAAAGCGATGTAAATCGTACGGGGCGACTAATGGATAGGAGTCGAGAGGCGAAGAGTGGGCGACTAATAAGTAGGAGTCGAGAGGTGAAAAGTGTATGTGTGTGTGCGTGTGTGCGTGTGTGTGTGCGTGTGTGAGTATGTGTGTGTGTTAGTTTGACTTGCAGAGATAAGAACACGACCGAGGCAAGAAGGCCCTGCCTATCGTAAGAGGCGACTAATAGATAGGAGTCGTGAGGTGAAGAGCGTATGGTTGTGTGCGTGTGTGCGTGTGTGTGTGCGTGTGTGAGTATGTGTGTGTGTGTGTGTCCGTTCGGCTCGCAGAGGTAAGAACACAGCCGTGGCAAGAAGGCCCTGCCTGTCGTAAGAGGCGAGTAATAAGTAGGAGTCGAGAGGTGAAGAGTGTATGTGTGTGTGTGCTTGTGTTCGTGTGTGTGTGCGTGTGTGAGTATGTGTGTGTGTTAGTTCGGCTTTGCAGAAATAAGAACACGATCGAGTCAAGAAGGCCCTGCCTCTTTTAAGGGGCGACTAATAGGTAGGAGTTGAGAGGTGAATAGTGTATGTGTATGTGTGTGCGTGTGTGGGTGTGTGTGTGTATGTGCGTGTGTAAATGTGTGTGTGTGTGTATGTATGTGTGTGTCCATTCGGTTCGCAGAGATTAGAATACGGCCGAGGCAAGAAGGCCATCCCTGTCGTAAGAGGCGACTAATGGGTAGGAGTCGAGAGGTGAAAAGTGTATTTGTGTGTGTGCGTGTGTGTGCGTGTGTGCGTGCTTGTGTGTGTGAGTGTGTGTGTCCGAGTCGAGAGGTGACGAGTGTATGTGTCTTTGTGTGTGTGCGTGTGTTTGTGCGTGTGTGAGTATGTGTGTGTATTTGTGTGTGTGTGTCCGTTTGGCTTGCAGAGATAAGAATACGGCCGAGGCAAGAAGGCCCTGCCTGTCTTAAGAGGCGACTAATGGATAGGAGTCGAGAGGTGGAGAGTGTGTGCGTGTGCGTGTACGTTTGCGTGTGTGTGTGTGCGTGTGTGAGTGTGTGTGTATGTGTGTGAGACCGTCTGGCTTGCAGAGGTAAGAATACGGCTAAGGCAAGAAGACCCTGCCAGTTGTAATGGGCGACTAATAGGTAGGAGTCGAGAGGTGAAGAGTGTATCTGTGTGTGTGTGCGTGTGTGAGTATGTGTGTGTGTCCGTTCGGCTTGCAGAGATAAGAACACGACCGAGGCAAGAAGGCCCTGCCTATCGTAAGAGGCGACTAATAGATAGGTGTCGTGAGGTGAAGAGCGTATGGTTGTGTGCGTGTGTGCGTGTGTGTGTGCGTGTGTGAGTATGTGTGTGTGTGTGTCCGTTCGGCTCGCAGAGGTAAGAACACAGCCGTGGCAAGAAGGCTTTGCCTGTCGTAAGAGGCGAGTAATAAGTAGGAGTCGAGAGGTGAAGAGTGTATGTGTGTGTGTGCTTGTGTTCGTGTGTGTGTGCGTGTGTGAGTATGTGTGTGTGTTAGTTCGGCTTTGCAGAAATAAGAACACGACCGAGGCAAGAAGGCCCTGCCTATCGTAAGAGGCGACTAATAGGTAGGAGTCGAGAGGTGAAGAGTGTATGTTTGTGTGTGTGTGTGCGTCTGTGTGTGCGTGTGTGAGTATGTGTGTGTGTCCGTTCGGCTTGCAATGATAAGATCACGACCAAGGCAAGAAGGCCCTGCCCATCGTAAGAGAAGA
Source organism: Diabrotica undecimpunctata (assembly GCF_040954645.1). Classification (NCBI taxonomy): domain Eukaryota; kingdom Metazoa; phylum Arthropoda; class Insecta; order Coleoptera; family Chrysomelidae; genus Diabrotica; species Diabrotica undecimpunctata. The sequence goes on along the minus strand of NW_027311945.1, from coordinate 42,060 downwards.
CTAATAGGTAGGAGTCGAGAGGTGAAGAATGTATGTGTGTGTGCGTGTGTGCGTTTTTGTGTGTGTGGGAGTGTATGTGTGTGTGCGTGTGTGCGTGCGTGTTTGTGTGTGTGTTTGTGAGTGTGTGTGTGTGTATGTGTGTGTGTCCCTTCGGCTTGCAGAGATAAGAAAACAGCCGTGGCAAGAAGGCGATGCAAATCGTACGGGGCGACTAATGGGTAGGAGTCGAGAGGTGAAGAGTGTGCGACTAATAAGTAGGAGTCGAGAGGTGAAGTGTGTATGTGTGTGGGTGCGTGTGTGCGTGTGTGTGTGCGTGTGTGAGTATGTGTGTGTGTCCGTTCGGCTTGCAGAGATAAGAACACGGCCGAGGCAAGAAGGCCCTGCCTGTCGTGAGAGACGACTAATAGGTAGAAGTCGAGAGATGAAGAAAGTATGTGTGTGTGCGTATGTGCGTGTTTGTGTGTGTGAGTGTATGTTTGTGTGCGTGTGTGCGTGCGTGTGTACGTGTGTGTGTGTGAGTGTGTGTGTGTATGTGTGTGTCCGTTCGGCTTGCAGAGATAAGATTACGGCCGTGGCAAGAAGTCCCTGCCTGTCGTAAGAGGAGAATAATGGGTAGGAGTCGAGAGGTAAAGAGTGTGTGCGTGTGCGTGTGCGTGTGCGTGTGTGTGTGCGTGTGTGTGTGTGTCCGTTTGGCTTGCAGAGATAAGAACACGGCCGTGGCAAGAAGTCCCTGCCTGTCGTAAGAGGAGAATAATGGGTAGGAGTCGAGAGGTGAAGAGTGTGTGCGTGTGCGTGTGCGTGTGCGTGTGCGTGTGTGTGTGTGCGTGTGTGTGTGTGTCCGTTTGGCTTGCAGAGATAAGAACACGGCCGTGGCAAAAAGTCCCTGCCTGTCGTAAGAGGGGAATAATGGGTAGGAGTCGAGAGGTAAAGAGTGTATGTTTGTGTGCGTGTGTTTGTGCGTGTTTGAGTGTGTGTGTGTATGTGTGTGTGTCCGTTTGGCTTTCAGAGATAAGAATACGGCCGAGGCAAGAAGGCCTGCCTGTCTTAAGAGGCGACTAATGGATAGGAGTCGAGAGGTGGAGAGTTTGTGCGTGTGCGTGTACGTGTGCGTGTGTGCGTGTGTGCCTGTGTGCGTGTGTTTGTGTGTGCGTGTGTGTGTGTGTCCGTTTTGCTTGCAGAAATAAGAACACGACTGAGGCAAGAAGGCCCTGCCTATCGTAAGAGGCGACTAATAGGTAGGAGTCGAGAGGTAAAGAGTGTATGTTTGTGTGCGTGTGTGCGTGTGTTTGTGCGTGTGTGAGTGTGTGTGTGTATGTGTGTGTGTCCGTTTGGCTTGCAGAGATAAGAATACGGCCGAGGCAAGAAGGCCCTGCCTGTCTTAAGAGGCGACTAATGGATAGGAGTCGAGAGGTGGAGAGTGTGTGCGTGTGCGTGTACGTGTCCGTGTGTGCGTGTGTGCCTGTGTGCGTGTGTTTGTGTGTGCGTGTGTGTGTGTGTCCGTTCGGCTTGCAGAGAGAAGAACACGGCCGTGGCAAGAAGGCCCTGCCTGTCTTAAGAGGCGACTAATGGATAGGAGTCAATAGGTAGGAGTCGAGAGGTGAAGAGTGTATGTGTGTGTGTACGTGTGTGCGTGTGTGTGTGCGTGTGTGAGTATGTGTGTGTGTCCGTTCGGCTTGCAGAGATAATAACACGTCCGTGGCAAGAAGTCCCTGAATGTCGTAAGAGGCGACTAATGGGTAGGAGTCGAGAGGTTAAGAGTGTATGTGTGTGTGCGTGTGTGGGTGTGTGTGTGTTTGTGCGTGTGTAAATATGTGTGTGTATGTATGTGTGTGTCCATTCGGTTCGCAGAGATTAGAATACGGCCGAGGCAAGAAGGCCCTGCCTCTTTTAAGGGGCGACTAATAGGTAGGAGTTGAGAGGTGAATAGTGTATGTGTATGTGTGTGCGTGTGTGGGTGTGTGTGTGTGTATGTGCGTGTGTAAATGTGTGTGTGTGTATGTATGTGTGTGTCCATTCGGTTCGCAGAGATTAGAATACGGCCGAGGCAAGAAGGCCATGCCTGTCGTAAGAGGCGACTAATGGGTAGGAGTCGAGAGGTAAAAAGTGTATTTGTGTGTGTGCGTGTGTGAGTATGTGTGTGTGTTCGTTCGGCTTGCAGAGATAATAACACGTCCGTGGCAAGAAGTCCCTGAATGTCGTAAGAGGCGACTAATGGGTAGGAGTCGAGAGGTTAAGAGTGTATGTGTATGTGTGTGTGTGCGTGTGTGGGTGTGTGTGTGTTTGTGCGTGTGTAAATATGTGTTTGTATGTATGTGTGTGTCCATTCGGTTCGCAGAGATTAGAATACGGCCGAGGCAAGAAGGCCCTGCCTCTTGTAAGGGGCGACTAATAGGTAGGAGTTGAGAGGTGAATAGTGTATGTGTATGTGTGTGCGTGTGTGGGTGTGTGTGTGTTTGTGCGTGTGTAAATGTGTGTGTGTGTGTATGTATGTGTGTGTCCATTCGGTTCGCAGAGATTAGAATACGGCCGAGGCAAGAAGGCCATGCCTGTCTTAAGAGGCGACTAATGGATAGGAGTCGAGAGGTGGAGAGTGTGTGCGTGTGCGTGTACGTTTGCGTGTGTGTGTGTGCGTGTGTGAGTGTGTGTGTATGTGTGTGAGACCGTCTGGCTTGCAGAGGTAAGAATACGGCTAAGGCAAGAAGACCCTGCCAGTTGTAATGGGCGACTAATAGGTAGGAGTCGAGAGGTGAAGAGTGTATGTGTGTGTGTGCGTGTGTGCGTGTTTGTGTGCGTGTGTGAGTATGTGTGTATGTCCGTTCGGCTTGCAGAGATAAGAACACGACCGTGGCAAGCAGTCCCTGCCTGTCGTAAGAGGAGAATAATGGGTAGGAGTCGAGAGGTGAAGAGTGTATGTGCGTGTGTGTGTGTGCGTGTGTGCGTGTGTGGGCGTGTGTGAGTGTGTGTGTATGTGTGTGTGTCCGTTTGGCTTGCAGAGATAAGAATACGGCCCAGGCCAGAAGGCCCTGACCCTCTTGTAAGGGTCGGCTAATAAGTAGGAGTCGAGAGGTGAAGAGTCTATGTGTGTGTGTGCGTGTGTGAGTGTGTGTGTGCGTGTGTGCGCGTGTGTGTGTTTGTGCGTGTGTGAGTGTATGTGTATGAGTGTGTGTGTCCGTTCGGCTTGAAGAGATAAGAATACGGCCGTGGCAAGAAGGCCATGCTTGCTGTAAGGAGCGACTAATTGGTAGGAGTCGAGAGGTGAAGAGTGTATGTGTGTGTGCGTGTGTGCGTGTATGTGTGTTTGTGCGTGTGTGAGTGTGTGTGTATAAGTGTGTGTGTCCGTTCGGCTTGCAGAGATATGAATACGGCCGGGGCAAGAAGGCCCTGCCTCTCGTAAGAGGCGACTAAAAGGTAGGGGTCGCGAGGTGAAGAGTGTATGTGTGTGTGTGTGTTTGTGAGTGTGTGTGTTTGTCCGCTCGGCTCGCAGAGATAAGATTACGGCCGTGGCAAGAAGGCTTTGCCTGTCTTAAGAGGCGGCTAATGGATAGGAGTCGAGAGGTGGAGAGTGTGTGCGTGTACGTGTGCGTGCGTGTTTAAGTGTGTGTGTATGTGAGTGTGTTAGTGTGTGTGCGTGCGGTCGGCTCGCAGAGATAAGAACACAGCCGTGGCAAGGAGGCCCTGCCTGTCGTAAGAGGCGAGTAATAAGTAGGAGTCGAGAGGTGAAGAGTGTATGTGTGTGTATGTGTGTGTGCGTGTGCATGTGCGTGTGCGTGGGTGCGTGTGTGTGCGTGTGTGCGTGTGTGTGTGAGTGTGTGTGTGTCCGTTCGGCTTGCAGTGATAAGAACACGGCCGTGGCAAGAAGTCCCTGATTGTCGTAAGAGGAGACTAATGGGTAGGAGTCGAGATGTTAAGAGTGTATGTGTATGTGTGTGTGCATGTGTGGGTGTGTTTGTGTTTGTGTTTGTGCGTATGTAAATATGTGTGTGTATGTATGTGTGTGTCCATTCGGTTCGCAGAGATTAGAATACGGCCGAGGCAAGGAGGCCCTGCCCCTTGTAAGGGGCGACTAATAGGTAGGAGTTGAGAGGTGAATAGTGTATGTGTATGTGTGTGTGCGTGTGTGGGTGTGTGTGTGTTTGTGCGTATGTAAATGTGTGTGTGTATGTATGTGTGTGTCCATTCGGTTCGCAGAGATTAGAATACGGCCGAGGCAAGAAGGCCATGCCTGCCGTAAGAGGCGACTAATGGGTAGGAGTCGAGAGGTGAAAAGTGTATTTGTGTGTGTGCGTATGTGTGCGTGTGTGCGTGCTTGTGTGTGTGAGTGTGTGTGTCCGGTCGGCTCGCAGAGATAAGAACACGGCCGTGGCAAGAAGTCCCTGCCTGTCGTAAGAGGCGACTAATGAATAGGAGTCGAGAGGTGAAGAGTGTATGTGTCTTTGTGTGTGTGCGTGTGTTTGTGCGTGTGTGAGTATGTGTGTGTATTTGTGTGTCTGTGTCCGTTTGGCTTGCAGAGATAAGAATACGGCCGAGGCAAGAAGGCCCTGCCTGTCTTAAGAGGCGACTAATGGATAGGAGTCGAGAGGTGGAGAGTGTGTGCGTGTGCGTGTACGTGTGCGTGTGTGTGTGCGTGTGTGAGTGTGTGTGTATATGTGTGAGTCCGTCTGGCTTGCAGAGGTAAGAATACGGCCAAGGCAAGAAGACCCTGCCAGTTGTAAGGGGCGACTAATAGGTAGGAGTCGAGAGGTGAAGAGTGTATGTGTGTGTGCGTGTGTGCGTGTGTGTGTGCGTGTGTGAGTGTGTGTGTGTGTCCGTTCGGCTTGCAGAGATAAGAACACGGCCGTGGCAAGAAGTCCCTGCCTGTCGTAAGAGGAGAATAATGGGTAGGAGTCGATAGGTGAAGAATGTATGTGTGTGTGTGTGCGTGTGTGCGTGTGTTGGCGTGTGTGAGTGTGTGTGTATGTGTGTGTGTCCGTTTGGCTTGCAGAGATAAGAATACGGCCGAGGCCAGAAGGCCCTGCCTCTTGTAAGGGTCGACTAATAAGTAGGAGTCGAGAGGTGAAGAGTGTATGTGTGTGTGTGCGTGTGTGCGTGTGTGTGTGTGCGTGTGTGAGTATGTGTGTGTGTGTGTTAGTTTGGCTTGCAGAGATGAGAACACGACCGCGGCAAGAAGGCCCTGCTTATCGTAAGAGGCGACTAAAAGGTAGGAGTCGAGAGGTGAAGAGTGTATGTGTGTGTGCGTGTGTGCGTGTGTGTGTGTTTGTGCGTGTGTGAGTGTATGTGTATGAGTGTGTGTGTCCGTTCGGCTTGCAGAGATAAGAATACGGCCGTGGCAAGAAGGCCATGCTTGCTGTAAGGAGCGACTAATTGGTAGGAGTCGAGAGGTGAAGAGTGTATGTGTGTGTGCGTGTGTGCGTGTATGTGTGTTTGTGCGTGTGTGAGTGTGTGTGTATGAGTGTGTGTGTCCGTTCAGCTTGCAGAGATATGAATACGGCCGGGGCAAGAAGGCCCTGCCTCTCGTAAGAGGCGACTAAAAGGTAGGGGTCGAGAGGTGAAGAGTGTATGTGTGTGTGTGTGAGTGTGTGTGTTTGTCCGTTCGGCTCGCAGAGATAAGATTACGGCCGTGGCAAGAAGGCCCTGCCTGTCTTAAGAGGCGGCTAATGGATAGGAGTCGAGAGGTGGAGAGTGTGTGCGTGTGCGTGTGCGTGTGCGTGTGTGTGTGTGTGAGTGTGTGTGTGTCCGTTCGGCTCGCAGAGATAAGAACACGGCCGTGGCAAGAAGTCCCTGAATGTCGTAAGAGGCGACTAATGGGTAGGAGTCGAGAGGTGAAGCGTGTATGTGTGTGTATGTGTGTGTGCGAGTGTGTGTGTGTGTGTGTGTCCGTTTGGCTCGCAGAGATAAGAACACGTCCGTAGCAAGAAGGCCCTGCCTGTCGTAAGAGGCGACTAATAGGTAGGAGTCGAGAGGTGAAGAATGTATGTGTGTGTGCGTGTGGGCGTGTTTGTGTGTGTCTGAGTGTATGTGGGTGTGTGTGTGTGTGCGTGTGTGTGTGTATTTGTAAGTGTGTGTGTATGTATGTGTGTGTGTCCCTTCGGCTCGCACAGATAAGAAAACAGCCGTGGCAAGAAAGCGATGTAAATCGTACGGGGCGACTAATGGATAGGAGTCGAGAGGCGAAGAGTGGGCGACTAATAAGTAGGAGTCGAGAGGTGAAAAGTGTATGTGTGTGTGCGTGTGTGCGTGTGTGTGTGCGTGTGTGAGTATGTGTGTGTGTTAGTTCGACTTGCAGAGATAAGAACACGACCGAGGCAAGAAGGCCCTGCCTATCGTAAGAGGCGACTAATAGATAGGAGTCGTGAGGTGAAGAGCGTATGGTTGTGTGCGTGTGTGCGTGTGTGTGTGCGTGTGTGAGTATGTGTGTGTGTGTGTGTCCGTTCGGCTCGCAGAGGTAAGAACACAGCCGTGGCAAGAAGGCCCTGCCTGTCGTAAGAGGCGAGTAATAAGTAGGAGTCGAGAGGTGAAGAGTGTATGTGTGTGTGTGCTTGTGTTCGTGTGTGTGTGCGTGTGTGAGTATGTGTGTGTGTTAGTTCGGCTTTGCAGAAATAAGAACACGACCGAGTCAAGAAGGCCCTGCCTCTTTTAAGGGGCGACTAATAGGTAGGAGTTGAGAGGTGAATAGTGTATGTGTATGTGTGTGCGTGTGTGGGTGTGTGTGTATGTGCGTGTGTAAATGTGTGTGTGTGTGTGTATGTATGTGTGTGTCCATTCGGTTCGCAGAGATTAGAATACGGCCGAGGCAAGAAGGCCATCCCTGTCGTAAGAGGCGACTAATGGGTAGGAGTCGAGAGGTGAAAAGTGTATTTGTGTGTGTGCGTGTGTGTGCGTGTGTGCGTGCTTGTGTGTGTGAGTGTGTGTGTCCGAGTCGAGAGGTGACGAGTGTATGTGTCTTTGTGTGTGTGCGTGTGTTTGTGCGTGTGTGAGTATGTGTGTGTATTTGTGTGTGTGTGTCCGTTTGGCTTGCAGAGATAAGAATACGGCCGAGGCAAGAAGGCCCTGCCTGTCTTAAGAGGCGACTAATGGATAGGAGTCGAGAGGTGGAGAGTGTGTGCGTGTGCGTGTACGTTTGCGTGTGTGTGTGTGCGTGTGTGAGTGTGTGTGTATGTGTGTGAGACCGTCTGGCTTGCAGAGGTAAGAATACGGCTAAGGCAAGAAGACCCTGCCAGTTGTAATGGGCGACTAATAGGTAGGAGTCGAGAGGTGAAGAGTGTATCTGTGTGTGTGTGCGTGTGTGAGTATGTGTGTGTGTCCGTTCGGCTTGCAGAGATAAGAACACGACCGAGGCAAGAAGGCCCTGCCTATCGTAAGAGGCGACTAATAGATAGGTGTCGTGAGGTGAAGAGCGTATGGTTGTGTGCGTGTGTGCATGTGTGTGTGCGTGTGTGAGTATGTGTGTGTGTGTGTGTCCGTTCGGCTCGCAGAGGTAAGAACACAGCCGTGGCAAGAAGGCTTTGCCTGTCGTAAGAGGCGAGTAATAAGTAGGAGTCGAGAGGTGAAGAGTGTATGTGTGTGTGTGCTTGTGTTCGTGTGTGTGTGCGTGTGTGAGTATGTGTGTGTGTTAGTTCGGCTTTGCAGAAATAAGAACACGACCGAGGCAAGAAGGCCCTGCCTATCGTAAGAGGCGACTAATAGGTAGGAGTCGAGAGGTGAAGAGTGTATGTTTGTGTGTGTGTGTGCGTCTGTGTGTGCGTGTGTGAGTATGTGTGTGTGTCCGTTCGGCTTGCAATGATAAGATCACGACCAAGGCAAGAAGGCCCTGCCCATCGTAAGAGAAGACTAATAGGTAGGAGTCGAGAGGTGAAGAATGTATGTGTGTGTGCGTGTGTGCGTTTTTGTGTGTGTGGGAGTGTATGTGTGTGTGCGTGTGTGCGTGCGTGTGTGTGTGTGTGTTTGTGAGTGTGTGTGTGTGTGTATGTGTGTGTGTCCCTTCGGCTTGCAGAGATAAGAAAACAGCCGTGGCAAGAAGGCGATGCAAATCGTACGGGGCGACTAATGGGTAGGAGTCGAGAGGTGAAGAGTGTGCGACTAATAAGTAGGAGTCGAGAGGTGAAGTGTGTATGTGTGTGGGTGCGTGTGTGCGTGTGTGTGTGCGTGTGTGAGTATGTGTGTGTGTCCGTTCGGCTTGCAGAGATAAGAACACGGCCGAGGCAAGAAGGCCCTGCCTGTCGTGAGAGACGACTAATAGGTAGAAGTCGAGAGATGAAGAAAGTATGTGTGTGTGCGTATGTGCGTGTTTGTGTGTGTGAGTGTATGTTTGTGTGCGTGTGTGCGTGCGTGTGTACGTGTGTGTGTGTGAGTGTGTGTGTGTATGTGTGTGTCCGTTCGGCTTGCAGAGATAAGATTACGGCCGTGGCAAGAAGTCCCTGCCTGTCGTAAGAGGAGAATAATGGGTAGGAGTCGAGAGGTAAAGAGTGTGTGCGTGTGCGTGTGCGTGTGCGTGTGTGTGTGCGTGTGTGTGTGTGTCCGTTTGGCTTGCAGAGATAAGAACACGGCCGTGGCAAGAAGTCCCTGCCTGTCGTAAGAGGAGAATAATGGGTAGGAGTCGAGAGGTGAAGAGTGTGTGCGTGTGCGTGTGCGTGTGCGTGTGCGTGTGTGTGTGTGCGTGTGTGTGTGTCCGTTTGGCTTGCAGAGATAAGAACACGGCCGTGGCAAAAAGTCCCTGCCTGTCGTAAGAGGGGAATAATGGGTAGGAGTCGAGAGGTGGAGAGTTTGTGCGTGTGCGTGTACGTGTGCGTGTGTGCGTGTGTGCCTGTGTGCGTGTGTTTGTGTGTGCGTGTGTGTGTGTGTCCGTTTTGCTTGCAGAAATAAGAACACGACTGAGGCAAGAAGGCCCTGCCTATCGTAAGAGGCGACTAATAGGTAGGAGTCGAGAGGTAAAGAGTGTATGTTTGTGTGCGTGTGTTTGTGCGTGTTTGAGTGTGTGTGTGTATGTGTGTGTGTCCGTTTGGCTTTCAGAGATAAGAATACGGCCGAGGCAAGAAGGCCTGCCTGTCTTAAGAGGCGACTAATGGATAGGAGTCGAGAGGTGGAGAGTTTGTGCGTGTGCGTGTACGTGTGCGTGTGTGCGTGTGTGCCTGTGTGCGTGTGTTTGTGTGTGCGTGTGTGTGTGTGTCCGTTTTGCTTGCAGAAATAAGAACACGACTGAGGCAAGAAGGCCCTGCCTATCGTAAGAGGCGACTAATAGGTAGGAGTCGAGAGGTAAAGAGTGTATGTTTGTGTGCGTGTGTGCGTGTGTTTGTGCGTGTGTGAGTGTGTGTGTGTATGTGTGTGTGTCCGTTTGGCTTGCAGAGATAAGAATACGGCCGAGGCAAGAAGGCCCTGCCTGTCTTAAGAGGCGACTAATGTATAGGAGTCGAGAGGTGGAGAGTGTGTGCGTGTGCGTGTACGTGTCCGTGTGTGCGTGTGTGCCTGTGTGCGTGTGTTTGTGTGTGCGTGTGTGTGTGTGTCCGTTCGGCTTGCAGAGAGAAGAACACGGCCGTGGCAAGAAGGCCCTGCCTGTCTTAAGAGGCGACTAATGGATAGGAGTCAATAGGTAGGAGTCGAGAGGTGAAGAGTGTATGTGTGTGTGTACGTGTGTGCGTGTGTGTGTGCGTGTGTGAGTATGTGTGTGTGTCCGTTCGGCTTGCAGAGATAATAACACGTCCGTGGCAAGAAGTCCCTGAATGTCGTAAGAGGCGACTAATGGGTAGGAGTCGAGAGGTTAAGAGTGTATGTGTGTGTGCGTGTGTGGGTGTGTGTGTGTTTGTGCGTGTGTAAATATGTGTGTGTATGTATGTGTGTGTCCATTCGGTTCGCAGAGATTAGAATACGGCCGAGGCAAGAAGGCCCTGCCTCTTTTAAGGGGCGACTAATAGGTAGGAGTTGAGAGGTGAATAGTGTATGTGTATGTGTGTGCATGTGTGGGTGTGTGTGTGTGTATGTGCGTGTGTAAATGTGTGTGTGTGTATGTATGTGTGTGTCCATTCGGTTCGCAGAGATTAGAATACGGCCGAGGCAAGAAGGCCATGCCTGTCGTAAGAGGCGACTAATGGGTAGGAGTCGAGAGGTAAAAAGTGTATTTGTGTGTGTGCGTGTGTGTGCGTGTGTGCGTGCTTGTGTGTGTGAGTGTGTGTGTCCGAGTCGAGAGGTGACGAGTGTATGTGTCTTTGTGTGTGTGCGTGTGTTTGTGCGTGTGTGAGTATGTGTGTGTATTTGTGTGTGTGTGTCCGTTTGGCTTGCAGAGATAAGAATACGGCCGAGGCAAGAAGGCCCTGCCTGTCTTAAGAGGCGACTAATGGATAGGAGTCGAGAGGTGGAGAGTGTGTGCGTGTGCGTGTACGTTTGCGTGTGTGTGTGTGCGTGTGCGAGTGTGTGTGTATGTGTGTGAGACCGTCTGGCTTGCAGAGGTAAGAATACGGCTAAGGCAAGAAGACCCTGCCAGTTGTAATGGGCGACTAATAGGTAGGAGTCGAGAGGTGAAGAGTGTATGTGTGTGTGTGCGTGTGTGCGTGTGTGTGTGCGTGTGTGAGTATGTGTGTGTGTCCGTTCGGCTTGCAGAGATAAGAACACGACCGTGGCAAGCAGTCCCTGCCTGTCGTAAGAGGAGAATAATGGGTAGGAGTCGAGAGGTGAAGAGTGTATGTGCGTGTGTGTGTGTGCGTGTGTGGGCGTGTGTGAGTGTGTGTGTATGTGTGTGTGTCCGTTTGGCTTGCAGAGATAAGAATACGGCCCAGGCCAGAAGGCCCTGCCTCTTGTAAGGGTCGACTAATAAGTAGGAGTCGAGAGGTGAAGAGTCTATGTGTGTGTGTGCGTGTGTGAGTGTGTGTGTGCGTGTGTGCGCGTGTGTGTGTTTGTGCGTGTGTGAGTGTATGTGTATGAGTGTGTGTGTCCGTTCGGCTTGCAGAGATAAGAATACGGCCGTGGCAAGAAGGCCATGCTTGCTGTAAGGAGCGACTAATTGGTAGGAGTCGAGAGGTGAAGAGTGTATGTGTGTGTGCGTGTGTGCGTGTATGTGTGTTTGTGCGTGTGTGAGTGTGTGTGTATGAGTGTGTGTGTCCGTTCGGCTTGCAGAGATATGAAAACGGCCGGGGCAAGAAGGTCCTGCCTCTCGTAAGAGGCGACTAAAAGGTAGGGGTCGAGAGGTGAAGAGTGTATGTGTGTGTGTGTGTGTGTGAGTGTGTGCGTTTGTCCGCTCGGCTCGCAGAGATAAGATTACGGCCGTGGCAAGAAGGCCCTGCCTGTCTTAAGAGGCGGCTAATGGATATTAGTCGAGAGGTGGAGAGTGTGTGCGTGTGCGTGGGTGCGTGTGTGCGTGTGTGCGTGTGTGTGTGTGAGTGTGTGTGTGTGTCCGTTCGGCTCGCAGAGATAAGAACACGGCCGTGGCAAGAAGTCCCTGAATGTCGTAAGAGGCGACTAATGGGTAGGAGTCGAGAGGTGAAGCGTGTATGTGTGTGTATGTGTGTGTGCGAGTGTGTGTGTGTGTGTCCGTTTGGCTCGCAGAGATAAGAACACGTCCGTAGCAAGAAGGCCCTGACTGTCGTAAGAGGCGACTAATGGATAGGAGTCGAGAGGTGAAGAGTGTGTACGTGTACCTGTGCGTGCGTGTTTAAGTGTGTGTGTATGTGAGTGTGTGAGTGTGTGTGAGTGTGTGTGTGTGCGGTCGGCTCGCACAGATAAGAATACGTCCGTGGCAAGAAGGCCCTGCCTGTCTTAAGAGGCGACTAATGGATAGGAGTCGAGAGGTGGAGAGTGTGTGCGTGTGCGTGTGCGTGTGCGTATGCGTGGGTGCGTGTGTGTGTGTGCGTGTGTGCGTGCGTGTGTGTGTGAGTGTGTGTGTGAGTGTGTGTGTCTGTTCGGCACACAGAGATAAGAACTCGACTGTGGCAAGTAGTCCCTGCCTGTTGTAAGAGGCGACTAATGGGTAGGAGTCGAAAGGTGAAGAGTGTATGTGTGTGTGTGTGCGTGTGTGCGTGTGTTTGTGCGTGTGTGAGTGTGTGTGTGTGCGTGTGTGCGTGCGTGCGTGTGTGTGTG
>NW_027311945.1:15000-27500 GCF_040954645.1 Diabrotica undecimpunctata | reverse complement strand
GTGCGTGTGTGCGTGTATGTGTGCGTGTGTGAGTATGTGTGTGTGTTAGTTCGGCTTGCAGAAATAAGAACACGACCGAGGCAAGAAGGCCCTGCCTATCGTAAGAGGCGACTAATAGGTAGGAGTCGAGAGGTGAAGAGTGTATGTGTGTGTGCGTGTGTGCGTGTGTGTGTGCGTGTGTGAGTAGGTGTGTGTGTCCGTTCGGCTTGCAGTGATAAGAACACGGCCAAGGCAAGAAGGCCCTGCCTGTCGTAAGAGGCGACTAATAGGTAGGAGTCGAGAGGTGAAGAATGTATGTGTGTGTGCGTGTGTGCGTGTTTGTGTGTGTGTGAGTGTATGTGTGTGTGCGTGTGTGCGTGCGTGTGTGTGTATGTGTTTGTGAGTGTGTGTGTGTGTGTATGTGTGTGTGTCTTCGGCTTGCAGAGATAAGTAAACAGCCGTGGCAAGAAGGCGATGCAAATCGTACGGGGCGACTAATGGGTAGGAGTCGAGAGGTGAAGAGTGGGCGACTAATAGGTAGGAGTCGAGAGGTGAAGAGTGTATGTGTGTGGGTGCGTGTGTGCGTGTGTGTGTACGTGTGTGAGTATGTGTGTGTGTCCGTTCGGCTTGCAGAGATAAGAACACGGCCGAGGCAAGAAGGCCCTGCCTGTCGTGAGAGACGACTAATATGTAGGAGTCGAGAGGTGAAGAATGTATGTGTGTGTGCGTGTGTGAGTGTTTGTGTGTGCGTGAGTGTATGTGTGTGTGCGTGTAAGTAGCGTGTGTGCGTGCTTGTCTGTGTGAGTGTGTGTGTGTGTCCGTTCGGCTCGCAGAGATAAGAATGCGTTCGTGGCAAGAAGGCCCTGCCTGTCTTAAGAGGCGACTAATGGATAGAAGTCGAGAGGTGGAGAGTGTGTGCGTGTGCGTGTGCGTTTGCGTGGGTGCGTTTGTGCCTGTGTGCGTGTGTTTGTGTGTCCGTGTGTGTGTGTGTCCGGTCGGCTCGCTGAAATGAGAACACAACCGTGGCAAGAGGGCCCTGCCTGTCGTAAGAGGCGACTAATGGGTAGGAGTCGAGAGGTGAAGAGGGTATGTGTGCGTGCGTGTGTGCGTGTGTGTGTGTGTGAGTGTGTGTGTACGTATGTGTGTGTCCGTTCGGCTCGCAGAGATAAGAATGCGTTCGTGGCAAGAAGGCCCTGCCTGTCTTAAGAGGCGACTAATGGATAGGAGTCGAGAGGTGGAGAGTGTGTGCGTGTGCGTTTGCGTGTGTGCGTTTGTGCCTGTGTGCGTGTGTTTGTGTGTGCGTGTATGGGTGTGTCCCGTCGGCTCGCTGAAATGAGAACACGGCCGTGGCAAGAGGTCCCTGCCTGTCGTAAGAGGAGAATAATGGGTAGAAGTCGAGAGGTGAATAGTGTATGTGTGCTTGCGTGTGTGTGTTTGTGTGTGAGTGTGTGTGTGTCCGTTCGGCTCGCAGAGATAAGAATGCGTTCGTGGCAAGAAGGCCCTGCCTGTCTTAAGAGGCGACTAATGGATAGGAGTCGAGAGGTGGAGAGTGTGTGCGTGTGCGTTTGCGTGTGTGCGTTTGTGCCTGTGTGCGTGTGTTTGTGTGTGCTTGTGTGGGTGTGTGAGTGTGTGTGAGTGTGTGTGTGCGGTCGGCCCGCAGAGATAAGAACACAGCCGTGGCAAGAAGGCCCTGCCTGTCGTAAGAGGCGACTAATAGGTAGGAGGTGAGAGGTGAAGAGTGTATGTTTGGGTGCGTGTGTGCGTGTGTGTGTGCGTGTGTGAGTATGTGTGTGTGTCCCTTCGGCTCGCAGAGATAAGAAAACAGCCGTGGCAAGAAAGCGATGCAAATCGTACGGGGCGACTAATGGATAGGAGTCGAGAGGCGAAGAGTGGGCGACTAATAAGTAGGAGTCGAGAGGTGAAAAGTGTATGTGTGTGTGCGTGTGTGCGTGTGTGTGTGCGTGTGTGAGTATGTGTGTGTGTTAGTTCGGCTTGCAAAGATAAAAACACGACCGAGGCAAGAAGGCCCTGCCTATCGTAAGAGGCGACTAATAGGTAGGAGTCGAGAGGTGAAGAGTGTATGTTTGTGTGCGTGTGTGCGTGTGTGTGTGCGTGTGTGAGTATGTGTGTGTGTCCGTTCGGCTCGCAGAGGTAAGAACACAGCCGTGGCAAGAAGGCCCTGCCTGTCGTAAGAGGCGAGTAATAAGTGGGAGTCGAGAGGTGAAGAGTGTATGTGTGTGTGTGCGTGTGTGCGTGTGTGTGTGCGTGTGTGAGTATGTGTGTGTGTTAGTTCGGCTTGCAGAAATAAGAACACGACCGAGGCAGGAAGGCCCTGCCTATCGTAAGAGGCGACTAATAGGTAGGAGTCGAGAGGTGAAGAGTGTATGTTTGTGTGCGTGTGTGCGTGTGTGTGTGCGTGTGTGAGTATGTGTGTGTGTCCGTTCGGCTTGCAGTGATAAGAACACGGCCAAGGCAAGAAGGCCCTGCCTATCGTGAGAGGCGAGTAATAGGTAGGAGTCGAGAGGTGAAGAATGTATGTGTGTGTGCGTGTGTGCGTGTTGTATGTGTGTGAGTGTACGTGTGTGCGTGCGTGTGTGTGTGTGTGTTTGTGAGTGTGTGTGTGTGTACGTGTGTGTGTCCCTTCGGCTTGCAGAAATAAGAAAACAGCCGTGGCAAGAAGGCGATGCAAATCGTACGGGGCGACTAATGGGTAGGAGTCGAGAGGTGAAGAGTGGGCGTGTGTGTGTGCGTGTGTGAGTATGTGTGTGTGTCCGTTCGGCTTGCAGAGATAAGAACACGGCCAAGGCAAGAAGGCCCTGCCTGTCGTAAGAGACGAATAATAGGTAGGAGTCGAGAGGTGAAGAGTGTATGTGTGTGTGTGTGTGTGCGTACGTGTGTGAGAGTGTGTGTGAATGTGTGTGTGTGTCCGGTCGGCTCACAGAGATGAGAACACGGCCGTGGCAAGAAGGCTCTGCCTGACGTAAGAGGCGACTAATGGGTAGGAGTCGAGAGGTGGAGAGTGTGTGCGTGTGCGTGTGCGTGTGCGTGTGTGTGTGTGTGTGCGTGTGTGTGTGTGTGTGTCCGTTCGGCTTGCAGAGATAAGAACACGGCCGTGGCTAGAAGTCCCTGCCTGTCGTAAGAGGCGACTAATGAATGGGAGTCGAGAGGTGAAGAGTGTATGTGTGTGTGTGTGCGTGTGTTCGTACGTGTGAGTGTGTGTGTGAATGTGTGTGTGTCAGTGTGTGTGTGTCCGTGCGGCTCGCAGAGATTAGAATACGGCCGAGGCAATAAGTCCATGCCTGTCGTAAGATGCGACTAATGGGTAGGAGTCGAGAGGTGAAGAGTGTATTTTATGTGTGTGCGTGTGTGCGTGTGTGTGTGCGTGTGTGCGTGTGTGTGTGTGTGAGTGTGTGTGTGTCCGTTCGGCTCGCAGAGATAAGAACACGGCCGTGGCAAGAAGTCCCTGCCTGTCGTAAGAGGCGACTAATGAATGGGAGTCGAGAGGTGAAGAGTGTATGTGTCTTTGTGTGTGTGCGTGTGTTTGTGCGTGTGTGAGTATGTGTGTGTATGTGTGTGTGTGTGTCCGTTTGGCTTGCAGAGATAAGAATACGGCCGAAGCAAGAAGGCCCTGCCTGTCTTAAGAGGCGACTAATGGATATTATTCGAGAGGTGGAGGGTGTGTGCGTGTGCGTGTACGTGTGCGTGTGTGCGTGTGTGCCTGTGTGCGTGTGTTTGTGTGTGAGTGTGTGTGTGTCCGTTCGGCTCGCAGAGGTAAGAACACGGCCGTGGCAAGAAGTCCCTGCCTGTCGTAAGAGGCGACTAATGAATGGGAGTCGAGAGGTGAAGAGTGTATGTGTCTTTGTGTGTGTGCGTGTGTTTGTGCGTGTGTGAGTATGTATGTGTATGTGTGTGTGTGTGTCCGTTTGGCTCGCAGAGATAAGAATACGTCCGTGGCAAGAAGGCCCTGCCTGTCTTAAGAGGCGACTAATTGATAGGAATCGAGAGGTGGAGAATGTGTGCGTGTGCGTGTGTGCGTGTGTGCCTGTGTGCGTGTGTTTGTGTGTGCCTGTGTGTGTGTCCGTTTGGCTTGCAGAGATAAGAACACGGCCGTGGCAAGAAGTCACTGCCTGTCGTAAGAGGCGACTAATGGGTAGGAGTGGAGAGGTGAAGAGGGTACGTGAGTGTGTGCGTGTGTGGGTGTGTGTGTGTTTGTGCGTGTGTAAGTGTGTGTGTGTGTATGTTTGTGTGTGCCTATTCGGCTCGCAGAGATTAGAATACGGCCGAGGCAAGAAGGCCATGCCTGTCGTAAGAGGCGACTAATGGGTAGGAGTCGAGAGGTGAAGAGCGTATTTGTGTGTGTGTGTGTACGTGCGTGTGTGTGTGAGTGTGTGTGTGTCCGTTCGGCCCTCAGAGATAAGAATACGGCCGAGGCAAGAAGGCCCTGCCTGTCGTAAGTGGCGACTAATTGGTAGGAGTCGAGAGGTGAAGAGTGTATGTGTGTGTGTGCGTGTGTGTGCGTGTGTAAGTGTGTGTGTATGTGTGTGTGTCTGTTTGGCTTGCAGAGATAAGAATACGGCCGAGGCAAGAAGGCCCTCTCTCTTGTAAGGGGCGACTAATAGGTAGGAGTCGAAAGGTGAATAGTGTATGTGTGTGTGTGTGTGCGTGTGTGGGTGTGTGTGTGTTTGTGCGTGTGTAAGTGAGTGTGTGTATGTATGTGTGTGACCATTCGGCTCGCAGAGATTAGAATACGGCCGAGGCAAGAAGGCCATGCCTGTCGTAAGAGGCAACTAATGGGTAAGAGTCGAGAGGTGAAAAGTGTTTTTGTGTGTGTGCGTGTGTGTGCGTGTGTGCGTGCTTGTGTGTGTGAGTGTGTATGTGTCCGTTCGGCTTGCAGAGATAAGAATACGGCCGAGGCGAGAATGCCCTGCCTGTCGTAAGTGGGGAGTAATTGGTAGGAGTCGAGAGGTGAAGAGTGTATGTGTGTAAGTGCGTGTGTGCGTGTGTGTGCGTGTGTGAGTGTGTGTGTGTGTGTCCGGTCGGCTCGCAGAGATAAGAACACGGCCGTGGCAAGAAGGCCCTGCCTGTCGTAAGAGGCGACTAATGGGTAGGAGTCGAGAGGTGAAGAGTGTATGCGTGTGTGTGCGTGTGTGTGTGCGTGTGTGAGTGTGTGTGTCCGGTCGGCTCGCAGTGATAAGGACACGTCCGTGCCAAGAAGGCCCTGCCTGTCGTAAGCGGCGACTAATGCGTAGGAGTCGAGAGGTGAAGAGTGTATGTGTATGTGTGTGCGTGTGTGCGTGTGTGTGTGCGTGTGTGAGTGTGTGTGTCCGGTCGGCTCGCAGTGATAAGGACACGTCCGTGCCAAGAAGGCCATGCCTGTCTTAAGCGGCGACTAATGCGTAGGAGTCGAGAGGTGAAGAGTGTATGTGTGTAAGTGCGTGTGTGCGTGTGTGTGCGTGTGTGAGTGTGTGAGTGTGTGTGTGTGTCCGGTCGGCTCGCAGAGATAAGAACACGGCCGTGGCAAGAAGGCCCTGCCTGTCGTAAGAGGCGACCAATGGGTAGGAGTCGGGAGGTGAAGAGTGTATGTGTGTGTGAGTGTGCGTGTGTGCGTGTGTACGTGTGTGTGCGTGTGTAAGTGTGTGTGTATTTGTGTGTGTGAGTGTGTGTGTCCGGTCGGCTCGCAGAGATAAGAACACGGCCGTGGCAAGAAGGCCCTGTCTGTCGTAAGAGGCGACTAATAGGTAGGAGTCAAGAGGTGAAGAGTGTATGTGTGTAAGTGCGTGTGTGCGTGTGTGTGCGTGTGTGCGTGTGTGTGCGTGTGTGAGTGTGTGTGTGTGTCCGGTCGGCTCGCAGAGATAAGAACACGGCCGTGGCAAGAAGGCCCTGCCTGTCGTAAAAGGCGACTAATGGGTAGGAGTCGAGTGGTGAAGCGTGTATGTGTGTGTGTGTGTATGTGTGCAAGTGTGTGTGTGTGTCCGTTCGGCTTGCAGAGATAAGAGCACGACCGAGGCAAGAAGGCCCTGCCTATCGTAAGAGGCGACTAATAGGTATTAGTCAAGAGGTGAAGAGTGTATGTGTGTGTGTGCGTGTGTGCGTGTGTGTGTGAGTATGTGTGTGTATGTGTGTGTGTGTGTATGTGTGTGTGTATGTGTGTGTGTATCCCTTCGGCTCGCAGAGATAAGAATACATCCGTGGCAAGAAGGCCATGCTTGCTGTAAGGAGCGACTAATGGGTAGGAGGTGAGAGGTGAAGAGTGTATGTGTGTGTGTGTGTATGTGTGCAAGTGTGTGTGTGTGTCCGTTCGGCTCGCAGAGATAGGTATACGTCCGTGGCAAGAAGGCCCTGCCTGTCTTAAGAAGCGACTAATGGATAGGAGTCGAGAAGTGGAGAGTGTGTGCGTGTGCGTGTGCGTGTGTGTGCGTGTGTAAGTGTGTGTATGTGTGTGTGTCTGTTTGGCTTGCAGAGATAAGAATACGGCCGGGGCAAGAAGGCCCTGCCTTTTGTAATGGGCGACTAATAAGTAGGAGTCGAGAGGTGAAGAGTGTATGTGTGTGTGTGTGCGTATGTGCGTGTGTGTGTGCGTGTGTGAGTATGTGTGTGTGTTAGTTCGGCTTGCAGAAATAAGAACACGACCGAGGCAAGGAGGCCCTGCCTATCGTAAGAGGCGACTAATAGGTAGGAGTCGAGAGGTGAAGAGTGTATGTGTGTGTGTGTGAGTGTGTGTGTTTGTCCGTTCGGCTCGCAGAGATAAGATTACGGCCGTGGCAAGAAGGCCCTGCCTGTCTTAAGAGGCGGCTAATGGATAGGAGTCGAGAGGTGGAGAGTGTGTGCGTGTGCGTGTGCGTGTGCGTGTGTGTGTCCGTTTGGCTCGCAGAGATAAGAACACGTCCGTAGCAAGAAGGCCCTGCCTGTCGTAAGAGGCGACTAATAGGTAGGAGTCGAGAGGTGAAGAATGTATGTGTGTGTGCGTGTGGGCGTGTTTGTGTGTGTCTGAGTGTATGTGGGTGTGTGTGTGTGTGCGTGTGTGTGTGTATTTGTAAGTGTGTGTGTATGTATGTGTGTGTGTCCCTTCGGCTCGCACAGATAAGAAAACAGCCGTGGCAAGAAAGCGATGTAAATCGTACGGGGCGACTAATGGATAGGAGTCGAGAGGCGAAGAGTGGGCGACTAATAAGTAGGAGTCGAGAGGTGAAAAGTGTATGTGTGTGTGCGTGTGTGCGTGTGTGTGTGCGTGTGTGAGTATGTGTGTGTGTTAGTTTGACTTGCAGAGATAAGAACACGACCGAGGCAAGAAGGCCCTGCCTATCGTAAGAGGCGACTAATAGATAGGAGTCGTGAGGTGAAGAGCGTATGGTTGTGTGCGTGTGTGCGTGTGTGTGTGCGTGTGTGAGTATGTGTGTGTGTGTGTCCGTTCGGCTCGCAGAGGTAAGAACACAGCCGTGGCAAGAAGGCCCTGCCTGTCGTAAGAGGCGAGTAATAAGTAGGAGTCGAGAGGTGAAGAGTGTATGTGTGTGTGTGCTTGTGTTCGTGTGTGTGTGCGTGTGTGAGTATGTGTGTGTGTTAGTTCGGCTTTGCAGAAATAAGAACACGACCGAGTCAAGAAGGCCCTGCCTCTTTTAAGGGGCGACTAATAGGTAGGAGTTGAGAGGTGAATAGTGTATGTGTATGTGTGTGCGTGTGTGGGTGTGTGTGTGTATGTGCGTGTGTAAATGTGTGTGTGTGTGTGTATGTATGTGTGTGTCCATTCGGTTCGCAGAGATTAGAATACGGCCGAGGCAAGAAGGCCATCCCTGTCGTAAGAGGCGACTAATGGGTAGGAGTCGAGAGGTGAAAAGTGTATTTGTGTGTGTGCGTGTGTGTGCGTGTGTGCGTGCTTGTGTGTGTGAGTGTGTGTGTCCGAGTCGAGAGGTGACGAGTGTATGTGTCTTTGTGTGTGTGCGTGTGTTTGTGCGTGTGTGAGTATGTGTGTGTATTTGTGTGTGTGTGTCCGTTTGGCTTGCAGAGATAAGAATACGGCCGAGGCAAGAAGGCCCTGCCTGTCTTAAGAGGCGACTAATGGATAGGAGTCGAGAGGTGGAGAGTGTGTGCGTGTGCGTGTACGTTTGCGTGTGTGTGTGTGCGTGTGTGAGTGTGTGTGTATGTGTGTGAGACCGTCTGGCTTGCAGAGGTAAGAATACGGCTAAGGCAAGAAGACCCTGCCAGTTGTAATGGGCGACTAATAGGTAGGAGTCGAGAGGTGAAGAGTGTATCTGTGTGTGTGTGCGTGTGTGAGTATGTGTGTGTGTCCGTTCGGCTTGCAGAGATAAGAACACGACCGAGGCAAGAAGGCCCTGCCTATCGTAAGAGGCGACTAATAGATAGGTGTCGTGAGGTGAAGAGCGTATGGTTGTGTGCGTGTGTGCGTGTGTGTGTGCGTGTGTGAGTATGTGTGTGTGTGTGTCCGTTCGGCTCGCAGAGGTAAGAACACAGCCGTGGCAAGAAGGCTTTGCCTGTCGTAAGAGGCGAGTAATAAGTAGGAGTCGAGAGGTGAAGAGTGTATGTGTGTGTGTGCTTGTGTTCGTGTGTGTGTGCGTGTGTGAGTATGTGTGTGTGTTAGTTCGGCTTTGCAGAAATAAGAACACGACCGAGGCAAGAAGGCCCTGCCTATCGTAAGAGGCGACTAATAGGTAGGAGTCGAGAGGTGAAGAGTGTATGTTTGTGTGTGTGTGTGCGTCTGTGTGTGCGTGTGTGAGTATGTGTGTGTGTCCGTTCGGCTTGCAATGATAAGATCACGACCAAGGCAAGAAGGCCCTGCCCATCGTAAGAGAAGACTAATAGGTAGGAGTCGAGAGGTGAAGAATGTATGTGTGTGTGCGTGTGTGCGTTTTTGTGTGTGTGGGAGTGTATGTGGGTGTGTGTGTGTGTGCGTGTGTGTGTGTATTTGTAAGTGTGGGTGTATGTATGTGTGTGTGTCCCTTCGGCTCGCACAGATAAGAAAACAGCCGTGGCAAGAAAGCGATGTAAATCGTACGGGGCGACTAATGGATAGGAGTCGAGAGGCGAAGAGTGGGCGACTAATAAGTAGGAGTCGAGAGGTGAAAAGTGTATGTGTGTGTGCGTGTGTGCGTGTGTGTGTGCGTGTGTGAGTATGTGTGTGTGTTAGTTTGACTTGCAGAGATAAGAACACGACCGAGGCAAGAAGGCCCTGCCTATCGTAAGAGGCGACTAATAGATAGGAGTCGTGAGGTGAAGAGCGTATGGTTGTGTGCGTGTGTGCGTGTGTGTGTGCGTGTGTGAGTATGTGTGTGTGTGTGTGTCCGTTCGGCTCGCAGAGGTAAGAACACAGCCGTGGCAAGAAGGCCCTGCCTGTCGTAAGAGGCGAGTAATAAGTAGGAGTCGAGAGGTGAAGAGTGTATGTGTGTGTGTGCTTGTGTTCGTGTGTGTGTGCGTGTGTGAGTATGTGTGTGTGTTAGTTCGGCTTTGCAGAAATAAGAACACGATCGAGTCAAGAAGGCCCTGCCTCTTTTAAGGGGCGACTAATAGGTAGGAGTTGAGAGGTGAATAGTGTATGTGTATGTGTGTGCGTGTGTGGGTGTGTGTGTGTATGTGCGTGTGTAAATGTGTGTGTGTGTGTATGTATGTGTGTGTCCATTCGGTTCGCAGAGATTAGAATACGGCCGAGGCAAGAAGGCCATCCCTGTCGTAAGAGGCGACTAATGGGTAGGAGTCGAGAGGTGAAAAGTGTATTTGTGTGTGTGCGTGTGTGTGCGTGTGTGCGTGCTTGTGTGTGTGAGTGTGTGTGTCCGAGTCGAGAGGTGACGAGTGTATGTGTCTTTGTGTGTGTGCGTGTGTTTGTGCGTGTGTGAGTATGTGTGTGTATTTGTGTGTGTGTGTCCGTTTGGCTTGCAGAGATAAGAATACGGCCGAGGCAAGAAGGCCCTGCCTGTCTTAAGAGGCGACTAATGGATAGGAGTCGAGAGGTGGAGAGTGTGTGCGTGTGCGTGTACGTTTGCGTGTGTGTGTGTGCGTGTGTGAGTGTGTGTGTATGTGTGTGAGACCGTCTGGCTTGCAGAGGTAAGAATACGGCTAAGGCAAGAAGACCCTGCCAGTTGTAATGGGCGACTAATAGGTAGGAGTCGAGAGGTGAAGAGTGTATCTGTGTGTGTGTGCGTGTGTGAGTATGTGTGTGTGTCCGTTCGGCTTGCAGAGATAAGAACACGACCGAGGCAAGAAGGCCCTGCCTATCGTAAGAGGCGACTAATAGATAGGTGTCGTGAGGTGAAGAGCGTATGGTTGTGTGCGTGTGTGCGTGTGTGTGTGCGTGTGTGAGTATGTGTGTGTGTGTGTCCGTTCGGCTCGCAGAGGTAAGAACACAGCCGTGGCAAGAAGGCTTTGCCTGTCGTAAGAGGCGAGTAATAAGTAGGAGTCGAGAGGTGAAGAGTGTATGTGTGTGTGTGCTTGTGTTCGTGTGTGTGTGCGTGTGTGAGTATGTGTGTGTGTTAGTTCGGCTTTGCAGAAATAAGAACACGACCGAGGCAAGAAGGCCCTGCCTATCGTAAGAGGCGACTAATAGGTAGGAGTCGAGAGGTGAAGAGTGTATGTTTGTGTGTGTGTGTGCGTCTGTGTGTGCGTGTGTGAGTATGTGTGTGTGTCCGTTCGGCTTGCAATGATAAGATCACGACCAAGGCAAGAAGGCCCTGCCCATCGTAAGAGAAGACTAATAGGTAGGAGTCGAGAGGTGAAGAATGTATGTGTGTGTGCGTGTGTGCGTTTTTGTGTGTGTGGGAGTGTATGTGTGTGTGCGTGTGTGCGTGCGTGTTTGTGTGTGTGTTTGTGAGTGTGTGTGTGTGTATGTGTGTGTGTCCCTTCGGCTTGCAGAGATAAGAAAACAGCCGTGGCAAGAAGGCGATGCAAATCGTACGGGGCGACTAATGGGTAGGAGTCGAGAGGTGAAGAGTGTGCGACTAATAAGTAGGAGTCGAGAGGTGAAGTGTGTATGTGTGTGGGTGCGTGTGTGCGTGTGTGTGTGCGTGTGTGAGTATGTGTGTGTGTCCGTTCGGCTTGCAGAGATAAGAACACGGCCGAGGCAAGAAGGCCCTGCCTGTCGTGAGAGACGACTAATAGGTAGAAGTCGAGAGATGAAGAAAGTATGTGTGTGTGCGTATGTGCGTGTTTGTGTGTGTGAGTGTATGTTTGTGTGCGTGTGTGCGTGCGTGTGTACGTGTGTGTGTGTGAGTGTGTGTGTGTATGTGTGTGTCCGTTCGGCTTGCAGAGATAAGATTACGGCCGTGGCAAGAAGTCCCTGCCTGTCGTAAGAGGAGAATAATGGGTAGGAGTCGAGAGGTAAAGAGTGTGTGCGTGTGCGTGTGCGTGTGCGTGTGTGTGTGCGTGTGTGTGTGTGTCCGTTTGGCTTGCAGAGATAAGAACACGGCCGTGGCAAGAAGTCCCTGCCTGTCGTAAGAGGAGAATAATGGGTAGGAGTCGAGAGGTGAAGAGTGTGTGCGTGTGCGTGTGCGTGTGCGTGTGCGTGTGTGTGTGTGCGTGTGTGTGTGTGTCCGTTTGGCTTGCAGAGATAAGAACACGGCCGTGGCAAAAAGTCCCTGCCTGTCGTAAGAGGGGAATAATGGGTAGGAGTCGAGAGGTAAAGAGTGTATGTTTGTGTGCGTGTGTTTGTGCGTGTTTGAGTGTGTGTGTGTATGTGTGTGTGTCCGTTTGGCTTTCAGAGATAAGAATACGGCCGAGGCAAGAAGGCCTGCCTGTCTTAAGAGGCGACTAATGGATAGGAGTCGAGAGGTGGAGAGTTTGTGCGTGTGCGTGTACGTGTGCGTGTGTGCGTGTGTGCCTGTGTGCGTGTGTTTGTGTGTGCGTGTGTGTGTGTGTCCGTTTTGCTTGCAGAAATAAGAACACGACTGAGGCAAGAAGGCCCTGCCTATCGTAAGAGGCGACTAATAGGTAGGAGTCGAGAGGTAAAGAGTGTATGTTTGTGTGCGTGTGTGCGTGTGTTTGTGCGTGTGTGAGTGTGTGTGTGTATGTGTGTGTGTCCGTTTGGCTTGCAGAGATAAGAATACGGCCGAGGCAAGAAGGCCCTGCCTGTCTTAAGAGGCGACTAATGGATAGGAGTCGAGAGGTGGAGAGTGTGTGCGTGTGCGTGTACGTGTCCGTGTGTGCGTGTGTGCCTGTGTGCGTGTGTTTGTGTGTGCGTGTGTGTGTGTGTCCGTTCGGCTTGCAGAGAGAAGAACACGGCCGTGGCAAGAAGGCCCTGCCTGTCTTAAGAGGCGACTAATGGATAGGAGTCAATAGGTAGGAGTCGAGAGGTGAAGAGTGTATGTGTGTGTGTACGTGTGTGCGTGTGTGTGTGCGTGTGTGAGTATGTGTGTGTGTCCGTTCGGCTTGCAGAGATAATAACACGTCCGTGGCAAGAAGTCCCTGAATGTCGTAAGAGGCGACTAATGGGTAGGAGTCGAGAGGTTAAGAGTGTATGTGTGTGTGCGTGTGTGGGTGTGTGTGTGTTTGTGCGTGTGTAAATATGTGTGTGTATGTATGTG
>NW_027311945.1:7500-10000 GCF_040954645.1 Diabrotica undecimpunctata | reverse complement strand
GGTGAAGAATGTATGTGTGTGTGCGTGTGTGCGTGTTTGTGTGTGTGAGTGTATGTGTGTGTGCGTGTGTGCGTGCGTGTGTGTGTATGTGTTTGTGAGTGTGTGTGTGTGTGTATGTGTGTGTGTCTTCGGCTCGCAGAGATAAGTAAACAGCCGTGGCAAGAAGGCGATGCAAATCGTACGGGGCGACTAATGGGTAGGAGTCGAGAGGTGAAGAGTGGGCGACTAATAGGTAGGAGTCGAGAGGTGAAGAGTGTATGTGTGTGGGTGCGTGTGTGCGTGTGTGTGTACGTGTGTGAGTATGTGTGTGTGTCCGTTCGGCTTGCAGAGATAAGAACACGGCCGAGGCAAGAAGGCCCTGCCTGTCGTGAGAGACGACTAATATGTAGGAGTCGAGAGGTGAAGAATGTATGTGTGTGTGCGTGTGTGAGTGTTTGTGTGTGCGTGAGTGTATGTGTGTGTGCGTGTAAGTAGCGTGTGTGCGTGCTTGTCTGTGTGAGTGTGTGTGTGTCCGTTCGGCTCGCAGAGATAAGAATGCGTTCGTGGCAAGAAGGCCCTGCCTGTCTTAAGAGGCGACTAATGGATAGAAGTCGAGAGGTGGAGAGTGTGTGCGTGTGCGTGTGCCTGTGCGTGTGTGTGTGTCTGCGTGTGAGCGTGCATGTGTGTGTGAGTGTGTGTGTATGACCGTTCCGCTCGCAGAGATAAGAACATGGCCGTGGCAAGAAGGCCCTGCCTGTCGTAAGAGGCGACTAATGGGTAGGAGTCGAAAGGTGAAGAGTGTATGTGTGTGTGTGCGTGTGTGTGTGCGTGTGCGAGTGTGTGTGTATGTGTGTGTGTCCGTCAGGCTTGCAGAGTTAATAATACGACCAAGGCAAGAAGACCCTGCCTGTTGTAAGGGGCGACTAATAGGTTGGAGTTGAGAGGTAAAGAGTGTATGTGTGTGAGTGTGCGTGTGTGCGTGTGTGTGTGTGCGTGTGTGAGTATGTGTGTGTGTCCGTTCGTCTTGCAAAGATAAAAATACGTCCGTGGCAAGAAGTCCCTGAATGTCGTAAGAGGCCACTAATGGGTAGGAGTCGAGAGGTTAGGAGTGTATGTGTGTGTATGAGTGTGTGTGTGTGTCCGTTCGGCCCGCAGAGATAATAATACGTCCGTGGCAAGAAGGCCCTGCCTGTCTTAAGAGGCGACTAATGGATAGGAGTCGAGAGGTGAAGAGTGTATGTCTGTCTGTGCGTGTGTCCGTGTGTGTGCGTGTGTGAGTGTGTGTATGTGTGTGTGTCCGTTTGGCTTGCAGAGATAAGAATTGGCCGAGGCAAGGAGGATCTGCCTCTTGTAAGGTTCGACTAATAAGTAGGAGTCGGGAGGTTAAGAGTGTATGTGTGTGTGCGTGTGTGCGTGTGTGTGTGCATGTATGAGTATGTGTGTGTGTTATTTCGGCTTGCAGAGATAAGAACTTGACTGAGGCAAGAAGGCCCTGCCTTTCGTAAGAGGCGACTAATAGGTAGGAGTCGAGAGGTGAAGATTGTATGTGTGTGTGTGCGTGTGTGCGTGTGTGTGTGCGTGTGTGAGTATGTGTGTGTGTCCGTTCAGCTTGCAGAGATAAGAACACGGCCGAAGCAAGAAGGACCTGCCTGTCGTAAGAGGCGACGAATGGGTAGGAGTCGAGAGGTGAAGAATGTATGTGTGTGTGCGTGTGTGCGTGTATGTGTGTGTGCGTGTGTGCGTGCGTGTGTGCGTGTGTGTGTGCGTGTGTGCGTTCGTGTTTGCGTGTGTGTGTGTTTTTGTGAGTGTGTGTGTGTGTGTATGTGTGTGTGTCCCTTCGGCTCGCAGAGATAACAAAACAGCGGTGGCAAGAAGGCAATGCCTGTCGTAAGAGGCGACTAATGGGTTGTAGTCGAGGGGTGAAGAGTGTACGTGTGTGCGCGTGTGTGTGTGTGTGAATGTGTGTGTGTATGTGTGTGTATGTGTGTGTGTGTCCCTTTGGCTTGCAGAGATAAAAATACAGCCGTGGTAAGAAGGCCATGCCTGTCGTAAGAGGCGACTAATGGGTAGGAGTCGAGAGGTGGAGAGTGTGTGCGTGTGCGTGAGCGTGTGCGTGTGTGCGTGTGTGCGTGTGATTGTGTGCGCGTGTGTGTCTGTGTCCTTTCGGCTTTTAGAGATAAGAACACGGCTGTGGCAAGAAGTTCCTGCCTGTCGTAAGAGGCGACTAATGGGTAGGAGTCGAGAGGTGAAGAGTGTATGTGTGTGTGTGTGTGCGTGTGTGCGTGTGTGCGTGTGTTTGTGCATGTGTGAGTGTTTGTGTGTGTATGTGTGCGTGTGTGCGTGCGTGTGTGTGTAAGTGTGTGTGTCCGTTCGGCTTGCAAAGATAAGAATACGGCCGAGTCAAGAAGGCCCTGCCTGTCTTAGGAGGTGACAAATGGATAGGAGTCAAGAGGTGGAGAGTGTGTGCGTGTGCGTGTGCGTGTGCGTGTGTGTGTCTGCGTGTGAGCGTGCATGTGTGTGT